>NW_006239198.1:199901-227211 GCF_000226075.1 Solanum tuberosum | reverse complement strand
TTAGGCTTCTAATTGAAATCTAAAAGTTAGAAAAATATTTTTTAAATAAATATATATGAAGTTTATTTCGATTTTAGACCTCTAATTGAAATTTCGCTTTAGGCCTCTAATTACTTTGAGCCGCCCATGTCCTCACCCGATACATAGCAAATGATACATAAGTTATGTATCATATATATAAGTTATGTATCACATACATTACTATAAATCAAATTCATACTAATTTAAGTTTGAAATTATGTATCAACAACAACATTTGTATCAGATACATTGAACACAAATACACAAATAAAGTTGTCATGTATGAGATGAGTGATATATCTAGATATTAAGAAAGAGAAGGAAAAAGGATATTTTTGTAATTAATTCAAATGGTAAGGATTTTTAGAGATTATGTTATCTTAAGTCGTGTAATTATCATAATTTTATATTTTTTTTAAGAATATTTTGTGTTTATGTTTGAGAAACCTTCGTAAAGTTCCCTCTATGCACATGGTCTGAGGAAGGGGCCTCAAGAATATTTTTGTTAATCTCATTGTTTTATTCTGGGATAACTAAATCATTTTCAGGAGATAACTTATCCGAATACTAATTACTAATAATTGATATAACTTTAAGGAACCATCAATATATTTGGCCTCCACAAAAACTACAATGGCAACTGCTAAAAATTGAAATATCACGACGAGGCCTTGAAGCAATTTTAACAGGCAATGTTCTACTTTATGGAACGAGACAGATAAGTTTATTTAACAACGGCCAGGCAATCGAAGCAGGATTACTTTTAAAATATCGATATTCAACAAACCAGAATAACAGCAGTCACAATGAAGAGAACTTTTTTACATTGCAAAACAGGTACACAAGCGAGACATCCAGACTCCGAAACATTCGTCGGATACAGGGCAAGTGCAGAAAGAAATATAAAGTCTCATACATCACATTTTTGAATAGTTCTTGAATCTAATGGCACCAATGAAAAACTAAAAAAGAAACCAACAAAATACCTAACTAGCCTAAACGGAAACATTTCTAACCGCCATCTCCAGTCCCAATCCTGGCATGGTTGTTATACATTTCTTCTCCATTTATTACATCTCTCTGAACCTAGCAATAGCCTTTTTTTGTATGAGAGTCTTGTAACTGTCACCAGACTGTGCTTCAAGGGTTGGGTCCACCTTCTTGGACTGACTTCCCAGTCCGGCTCTATGTCCAGTGCTTTGAGCTTGGACTGGCTCTACCATACCACTTCCATCCTTCCCCAATCCCTGAATTCATAACAATAAAAGACAGCAAAAACAAAATCCCAAAATAAAAGTCAGGCTTTGCGTTACGAGAAAGAATACCAAATTGCCACTTTACAGCCTGGGAATCACAAACTTATACAAGGACAAACAAAATGCAACATCCCCCTATCTTTTTGAGAAATAAACGTTGCAAACCATGATAAACAAAATTCAGCAGGATCAGACTGATGCAATCAATATAACCTTTTTTAAAAGTAAGTAAAACCAATATAAGCTTATTAGTTGGGATCTATATAGGGCACAAGGGAAGAAATATATCTTTATGTTTGTTGGGCCATGTTTTTAAAAAAATTTAAAAATAAATTAGAATTAGCTAAGTTTTAGATATGTTATAGCATGTTTACTATAGGCTCTTAGACATGTTAGCATGTTTTCTAGGATAATCTTGGCTTTATAAGAGAGATATAGGCTCGTAGAGAGCTTCTGGTGTTTTTGTTGTATTTGTAAATTTTATTTTATATAATTTTGGAGTGAGATGATCTTAAATGGAGCAACATGACATTGAGGATATCCATAAAGCCAAGCAGACAACTTTCTTGGGATTGAGCTGTAGCTATTGTTGTTGTGATTAATAAATGCTTATTGACAACATTGTCCCGTGATAATAATATAGAAATGAAGTCTTTGAGAGTTTTAGGGTAAGAAATGATACCAAGCCCTCCTGCCATCCCATGTTGCGAAGCATACGATTGCCCACATTACTCTCGTCTATAGCCCTGTCAGCCGTGATAACCTCAAAGCTCTGACTATTCGCTTCTGCACTACGTCCACCTCCAACACCAGGGGGGAAAGGAGTTGGATCAAAAACACCTCTTCTGAATGTTGAGTCCCGATCTTGAAGCCCAAGCAATAATAGAAAACAAATTTTCTAACAAGTTAATACAAATCCAAACAAATCTAGCAACCACCATTGGAATCTTCATTTTTTGAAGTTTTCCAACTAAGCAAGGTCTTGGTCAACGGAAAAGTTTTCGACTACGGAATTACATCCTATAATAGCAACAAAGATACACACTTACGAAACCCATAATGCATTCGAAACCAGGAGAAGAGAGGGAGAGAGAAGAGATACAAAACTGAGAAGACTTCAAAACAAGTGGCTTTAGCTCAAAATGTTCTATAAAATCTTACTTGAATCTCCATGTTCTGATGCATCATCTCCAAAAGCTGAAGATGAACCATATAAGCTCCTCCGCTCAGCAGCACGATCTCGGTATGCAGTTGTAGCCTGAGACTGTTCCTTAATAGATGGAGGAGGCTGTGATGGCATCTCTGAGAACCTTCTTTTACTACCAGCTGGTACTGGGGGTGTATAAGAACCCAATGCCGATGCATCTGTCCTAAAGGGTGCTGCAGAGGCATCTGCGTTTATTAATGAAGATGGACCTGAGGTTGGTGGCATGGTGTGTGACGTGGATGCACTTCCAGATGATCCTGTGTATAGAGTATTCGATTTCACCACTCCTAAACCAGAACCTCTTATGACGCCCTTCAGAGTGCCCCCAGAGCTGTTAGTAAGAGACCTAGGCCTATCCTGAGTCTCGGAACTCACAGATTGAAAAGTTGAGCTTCCTACAAGTACTGAACTGGCGGTAGGATTCTCTCTAGCTGTCAAGGGCTCAGCTTTTAACTTAGTCTTTACAGCGGGACCTACTGAGTTAGATCTGTCTTCACCCACTGTCTGGCTGTCTTCAAGAGCCACACGGGGGGCTTGACCTTCATGACTTCTTTGCTTCCACATTGACAATACATTACTCATTTTCTTCTTATTCGCAAGGATGCTGCTTTTTGATGCAAGTTTTATCTCTTTTGCCTTCTCCTTCTCTTTCTTTTCAGCAGCTATTGCTGCAGAGGCAGCAGCCTGAATAGCATCCGGCAGTGAGGCAGCCTTCTCACCAGCTATTGTAGAAGCTGGTGCAGATATAACGACTTTCTTAGTGTTTGAGCCATCAGATGACTTGGCAGTTTCAGTTTGTCCTGCTGCTGGTTTGTTTTCATTCTGATTCGTGCAGGGTAAATATTGCTGAGTCTTCTGATCATAAGTATACCAGATTCCATTGTTACCGTCATAATACAACCCTGCATAACAACAGTAATTGTGATAGTGTCATCTTTTACCTACACCTGTAACTACATACGAGGGTTTATCTTTTTTTGAAACTGATAATGTTGGACGGTACGAGGGTTTATCTTAATACATAATTCATCCCCCAAGAC
Organism: Solanum tuberosum; assembly: GCF_000226075.1. Classification (NCBI taxonomy): domain Eukaryota; kingdom Viridiplantae; phylum Streptophyta; class Magnoliopsida; order Solanales; family Solanaceae; genus Solanum; species Solanum tuberosum. Next base: position 223,687 of record NW_006239198.1, on the reverse strand, counting down.
ATATTCTAACTTGAAATTAGCGAGAATCAATGAAAGATGAAGCAGAAATAGAAAGATAGCATTATTAATATAATTGCAGCAATACATCACATAAAAATCGGCTCAACAAGACTACCCAATGGAACACAATCCTTTTGAAAGAATCAAACTTAGCACACCCTCAAAAATCAAAGTGTTTCAACAATATTTGGTTGAAGTTAAAAAAAAAAAAAAGAGTGTATTTTAAGTTGAAATTGAAAAAGAGTATTTGAAAGTTGAAATTGAGGGAGGACATGAATTTTACTCTAAAAATTAGTTAAATTAAGGTGCGTGAAAACCAATTTTTTACATTCTCAGGAGCCGACTTGATGGACATCGAGATCTGTAATTTATCTACTAAATGGACCTGTGAAATATCACTTAGACTGTGATAGAAGCCCATGGCACCCAAAAGGCACAAAAAGTGAGCTGACAAAGTGTCTACCATTTCATTTTAGTTAAGTATCATAAGCTAATGAAGTGTGCTTAACCAGACCCGGTCTACATACAATACAAAGTGGATGATGCTTTAGCATAAAATGAAAATAAACCTGTATTTCCATCATAATAGAAACCAGAAGTCGCATCATAATAATAGCCAGAGGCTTCATCCCAGACAAATCCTGATTGTGGAGCAGAATTTTGACCAGCAACTTCTCCACTGTGCTCTTGTCCACCGGTGGACAGTTTATCATCAGGATTATACTCTTTTGGTGCCCATCCAACAGCATCATACTAAAAGCATGGAGGAATAATTAGGCATACATGTCACTTGACCTTCATGTCTCGGACAATTATAAATGTGCCACATGCATCAATTAAAGCATCAACATTTTACAGTCCAATATTGAAAGATGACCAGCTGTCTACATCTAACCAATGTAAACGCAAGCTGCATACTACACAACGCCTAGGACACTCAAAGCTCTTTCTTTGTAGCAACAGTTCCCTGTCTCACCCCCACCTTGCTGCTGAAGAGAACAAACTAAAAACAGAAACCGTTGTATATATGGATAAAACAAGAGTAGGCAGCTTTTACTTCCATATATTCCAAACAATATCCCACCCACCCACACCAAGGAGGAAGCACAGCCCATTGTCTTAATGAACGAAATCAAGTAGAAGCACAGTAAATTTATTGATATGGAGAAAGTACCAAAAACACGAATACTATGCATTTGAACAATGGATGAACGATGGCTATAAATTTGGGAAATGGTGGGATATCTTAATTTATTTGAATGATACACTCTGATCAGTCGCATTAGATGTGATTTAATCAGCTTGCGCTACGAAGCAAGTATATATGAAATGCATTCACCCATTCAAACTCAAATTACTTGATCAAGATTATCTCCATCTAACCATTATAAAGAAAAATATTATCCCCACCGTACAAAGGTATCTATGGGAACCTGCTCTCAGGATTATTACAAAGAACAAGCTATAGCCAAGTTGAAGGGGAAGAAAACCTGTTGAGAAAAAGTTGCTGCTTCAATAGCAGCAGCAGCAAGGCTGCTAGCCTGAGAAGCACCAGATCCTGGTCCTAGGATACTTTTTGCATACGCAACTCTAAGAAGCTGCCCATTCTTCTCTAAAGTTGTCCCATTTGTTGCTTCAAGAGCTTTAGTAGCTTCCTCCACCTGAATCACATGAAAATAGCACAATTAAGATAAACATTTTTTACCCCAACAAAGGAGTAAAGTTCCTAGTACCCACTTCATCAAATTTTCTCATTAACAAAGAAAGACTAAATATCCTAATACCGCAAGCCTCTAAGCAATGCAGAAAATAGCAAAACATTATACATGACAATCACAAAATACAACATGATGAGAAACATGAAACAACCTAGTAGGTTGTTCTCTTTTGTGAATAAAAACCTTGCACATAAAAAATACGGAAAATTTGGGAAAATACGTAATAACTCCCTAAACTTAGCCCAAGAAACCACTTCCACACCTAAACTTTGTTCCCCTTGCTCCTCTTGTTCAAAGTGATACTACAAGTCTACAACCACCCCCTAAGCTGTCACCTCCTCTAAGATGTGTGAAGAACATTTAAGATAGGTTAGAAGAACATTTTCGGCCAATGCGTATTTTTCTTTTTCCTTACATGCACGTGGCAACATTAAGTGCTTTTATGTATTTTACTGTTCTTTCTTCTACACCCAATCACACTATTCTCTCACACTAACCACCTGTTCAACATATCCATCAATTAGCTCCTATTTTTCCACAAAAATACCAGTCCAAGCAACCGCCAATTCATCCTAGTTTCACTACATAAATTGTACTCAAGACTTTTCGAAAGTCTTAACTAAAAAGTCCATTAGCATCTTAGGAACACTTCAGAGACACTGAAAAAAGAAACAAAATAAAAGTACAAGTGGCTGCTTCTCTCTTCTCTCTTGCCATGTTTTGCTTACCCTCTATAACTAAAGATCAAGATAGAGTTTCCCATGGTCTTGCTTACGCTTTGCACTGTTATTTTCTCATCAGAAGCATACACCCACAATGATACTTCATTACAAAACACTACTGATGAGAGTTCGTCATTCATCAGAATCAGATTATGCGCAATTTCCTACAGCATTAAATGTGCTGTCAAGCTCACATATGAAAGATTATCAAAATAAATGTTTGCTGCTCGCTTAGCATTTCAGAACTCTTTTTGTGGTCATCACACACCCAACCTCCTCTTAAAATAAACTGCATTTTCCCAGCATATTTAGAAAAAAGAAATGCCCCTTTGGTTGACACCACCTTAGCCTCAGCAAGGGAGGAAAAAAAAGAGTATGGATCATTTTACCCAGCGTATTCAATGGAGGATATATGAGGCACATACGGAAGCTCTTAAAGGAGGAAAGGTCACCACAGTGAAAAGATGACAGAGAAAAAAGGAAGTAACGGTGTTTAGATGGAAAATAGACAGAACAGGGGAAAAAAGGAAGCTTGGATGAGTGATGTGGGATTTGTATAAATGAAGAGATGACATAGAGGCAGGGAAAGGAGGGATTATAAGAAAAAGGAGAAAACTAAAAAAAAAAATACAAGTGACATGTGTCCGTGCATGTATGTGCACAAAGCCCGGCCCGGACTGAATCTAGTTGAGTCATTTTATTGGGGTCTTAGTATCGCTTTAAGTGTGCAGGTGATTTTCCGGGACAAGTGACATAACAAGTTTAGGCGGTAATTTGTCTTCTCCCAAAAAAAATGGCATTTATCTTCCGAATCACCAACATGATCTACACAAAAAGTACTTTACACGAACTTCTCAAAATAGATATTCATATAAACTTTCTCATGGCAACCAAAAAGAAGAATGCCTACTCCTAGTGATATTATGTTCCATAGATGAATATTTAATTGCTTCAATAACAACCAAAACTACACGCACCGAATAGAAGTGCACAAAAGCAAATCCCCTTGAGACGTGAGTGAACTTGTCTCTGACAAGACGAAGATCCTGCACATATTAAAGTTGTTAGACAGCTCAATAGGGAGCCAGGAACACACATGAACAGCAAAGATGGCAGGAAAAAAATTCACCTTAATAGGAGCATGTTTGGAAAATTCATAACGAAGCATCTCCTCGTCTGCATTTTCATCTAATCCACGGACAACCAAGACATGCGTGGGACCTGACAATGTATCAAATTAGAATCACTCCAAATGTGCTAATTAAGCTCCCCATTTGGGGAATTGGGACTCCCTTGATCTGAATTAAGAGGGAAAAGCAACTCCAGTTTTATTTTAAAAATCCTAGTTTGGCAAGAACCTGATCGTTATTTTTGGAATCAAGATTATCCCACAGTGGCCATAATTCGGATTTGGTCCAAAGAATAAGGCCTAAAAGTTTGTAGAGCTGAAACCATATTTTTGGTTCTCCTTACCCAAATGTAATAACACCTTTATACATATTTCTCTTCCCAATTTTCTCTTCCCTACATATTTTTTTTTGAAATGGAAAGAAAATACGGAAGAAAGAGAAATGGGAAGAGAAACAGGTATAAAGGTGGTAATAATATAAAATCCAAATAACTAATAACATGCCAAACCAAGATTAGTTGAAATCCTATGTGACTTACATTTTAAGAAAAAGGACCAAAAGCAGATTAGTTTATGCTGGATATAAATTACTTAAACCAAGTCGGATCCAATGTATTCCATACTTGGATGTTCCAAATAGACCCTAGATAAAAGCTGAACATAGCATATATAAGTTACCTGCTTCGCCTCTCCTCCCTAGAGAGCTAGAGTTGGATGATGCCATGTCTGCTGGAGGAGCATCATCTGTTCGTGGCTCATTACACTGTTCCATAGAGGAGAAAAAAGGATCACTCATGGCAATCACAAGATCAAGTCATTGAGAAATTTGTGTGCATTAGAACTATAGTATGTATCTACAAACAACCCAGACAGGATATTCCTCAGACAGCAGATAAAAAACTGTCTGATTGGTGTAAAGTAAAACAAGAACAAAACTACCAAAGAAGGCCGTTATTATTTTGAACACAAATAATAGCATTCTTAACTCCAACTCTCTCTCTACAAGCCATGCATACAAGAGAAATTTGCATCTGTTAATTAGACCACATTACTAACAAATGTAGTTCATCTTCAGTCAATAAAATAAAAAATAACACAAATGGACATCTTCATAAATTATGTATAAACACAAAAGGAAGGGGCTGTGATGCAACAATTTCTGCCAACGAAGTGTAAATCCTGTTTCTTAAAAACATACCTATAATTGATGTTGCACTAAGAGTGTGTTTGGATTGGCTTATTTTAAGTAGCTTTTGGCTTTTAAGCTCTTTTTTATTTTTTTGAAGGTGTTTGGGAAAGATAAGAAGTGTTTTAAGCACCTACTTTTAGGCCAAAAAATTACTGGTTTTTAGCTTTTAGCTACTTCAAAAAGCCAAACCAAACAACCCCTAACTATGGTATTGTACTGTTGATGCTTGGTGATTAATACAAATAGTTACCAAAAAAATAGCTATAATTTAGGGGACAGGAAAAATAATAAAGATGAAAAGTAACCAACTTATTCTATTTACTCTTTGAGAGTCCTTTGAGTCTGAGTGCTGAATTGTGTGCGTATCTTGGATAATTGTGAATTCGACCAAAGTCGAAGCAAGTTACAAAACTAATGTTTTACTTGTTTCATAAATAATACCCACTCTATCCCAATTTATGAGACTTACTTTCCTTTTTAGTCAGTCCCAAAAAGAATGACACATTTCTATATTAAGTAACAATTTAACTATAAAATGTCTATTTTACCCTTAATGAAATAATTTACAGCCACACAAATTTCTACCATTCATTTTGGACCACAAGTTTTAAAAGTCTTCATTTCTTTCTTAAACTCCGTGCCGAGTCAAACTACCTCATATAAAATGGGACAAAGGGAGTAACTTATCTTCTTCCCCTAATAAAATAAAACTTGAAGGTAATGAAGGTGCTTTTATCAACATAGATTATCAAATAGCAAGGTACATTACTATAAATATAGGGTAACAAATAAGAACCTGAAAGCAAGATGTCCGCCGTGCAAAATTCACACATCCACAGATGGTACACATCCAATCAGATGGAACAGTCATGCTCCGGTGGTGACCATGGTTAGATCTTGAAGCACTGTCTAGACCACCAGGCCCACCGGGCCCTCCAGTTGGCTTGCTACTGCCAAGCAACAAAAAAAAGTTCAGTTGGTTAAAACTTTGGAGTGCTATCTATTCATATTAAGCAGAAATGCCAATAGTAATATCTAAAACTGGCGCAATACATGGTACCTCTACTACTACAAAAACAGAAATTGCAGAAAATAAAAGATGAAAATAACAGAGGAAGCTAAGTTGAAGAAATATTAATACATTTACCAGTTTCAAAAAAAAGTTGAAGAAATATTAATTACAGTCCTGATTGATCAGGGAATAAGTATAAAGGAAAATTCAGGAGAAGTTGAACAGGGCCCAGTGGATATATCTTCATCTTCTTTACTTTCTCTTACTTTCACAAAGGAAGAGAAACATTTTCTTTCTCTCTTACTCCCTTTCCTTCCCTAGTCCCCAGACAGAGACAAAATTCCATGGAAAAAAAAAAAAAGCAAAATGGAGGGCGGCCTATGACAGATATACCATGAAAGGAAACGCCAGAGATGCATGCAGTGAGAAAGCACAAAAAAAGGAAAAAAAAAAAAAAAAAACTAGTAGTCTAAAGGTAAATTAGAGTGGTCCTATCACAAAGAAATGATGGTTCAAGAAAGCATAAATAATTGACTCAATTGACCCTACATGTGCAAGAGAAAGTAAACAATTGGTGCATTACACCTTGGCATCACAGACAATCTCGCAAAACATAAACTGGCAATGATAACGAAGATAACAAATTAGTGCCCTCGAATGCAACAAAATTATATTTACCTGTACTCAAAAAAAAGCTTCCTACCATCCACAACTAGACCCTCATCCCCAAGTTTGTCCATCATTGCTTGGGCCGCATCCTATTTCACAGGGCTAAGTTCAATTATGTGCTATAATAAAATGGAAAATGCAACATTTGCATATGATTAATTTTTCATACCACGGAAGGGAAATCAATAAAAGCAAATCCACGAGAAATGCCAGAATTTCGTTCTTTGATCACACGAACATGGCGTAGAGGACCCCACTCAGCCTAAAGAAATAAAAAACATAGCAATGGGAGAAATTTGATGAGCACAAATACAGCTAAATTGGGTGGGCGACAAGTAGCATGTGGGAGGTTGAGCGAGAACGAGAGAGTAGTAGAGAGTACAAGGATTTGATACAAATCTTCTTCAGTAGTTTTTTGTGAAAGGCCTTTGACAACAACAGTCGCTGAAGGAGCCTGCATTAACATAACAGAAGCCATGAGCCCCTCCAAACATAAAAGCAAATGGGAAGTGCAACATAAGAAACAGGAAACATACCACAGAATAATTGTCATGGTATCTTTTATCATCACGATCTCTTCGTCTCTCACTTCTATCGTATCGGCCATCATCATAACTGTCCTCTCTGTGACTGCGACTATGACTTCGACTTCGAGGAGATCTTGACCTCAGGCGATCATCATGACCTCGAGAACGAGAACGTGAACGCTCATGCCTTCTATATGGACTCGGATCCCTCTCACGACTCGATTCTTTGTCACGTTCACGCTCGTGGGATTCACGTCGTCTCCAATTACCATCTCTCCTACTGCCTTGTTCATAGTCTGAGTCATAACTATATCTACTGTACTCATAGTCTCTTTCACGGCTATCCTCTCTGTTGGGGTGAGCCATACGATGTTTGTAGTCATAATCATCATAGGGGTCATCATGCTCCCGTCCCCCGTACCTAGCAGGCCTGTCAAATCCAGCATCAGGGTAGTTGTCAAAACTGTGATAACCATCTCTGGATGTGTTAATCTCATGATACTTATCAGCTTCACGAATTTCATGATATGAATCAACGTACGGCTTCTCATGCCTTCTGGAATCCCTCTCCACAGGGTACACTTCTTCATAACTTCTTCTCCTTGTCGGAGGCCAGTGCCCAACTGCTGCTGGTGGATGAGGGTAGTGCTCTCCTTCCAGTATATCACGGTGATAGGCACCCCGGGGATAAACACCATCCCTTGAAAATCTATCGTCTAGAAACCTCCTATCATCAAAAGAACCACCAGCCCTGCCACAAAACTATGAGGCAAAGGCAAATAGGAAAAAAGGCAAAGAAATAATGGAAGAAATGAAGCTTCAAGTACCAGCATAATAAGCTGAGTACATTAATAGATTTAGAATATTTCTGTTAAATGTTTTCATGCTATCAAGGTGACAAGTAAAATATTATTTAAAATCTCAGGGAAATAAATTTACCATCAAGCAATTTGATTACCCTTTTGGTGAAAAATGATAACACTCACCGGAAATCTGGCTCCTGAACTCCTCTATAACCCTCCAAAGCCTGTGGATTCAAGAGAATAAGTTGTGTCAGCAAGTTAAAATGATGGATGGAAGTTTAGGCAAACCATTCCACATCCTCACTCTCCCATGGCTTTCATTCATTGTTCTTTAAGAGATGCCGGAAAAAGTTTTGGACAATCACATGACCCTAGTTTCTTGTTTATCATCCATTATGTGATTAAGAAAGGAACCACAATTACGCTGTTATTTTCCCATCCTTGATGGGGGCCATATCGACCAGGATCCATTTCTTGCAAGAGCCACTGGTGTTATTCCTGCAGAACTCTTGATGTTCTTTTTTGAAGTATCAGCTGCAGAATGACTGTAAGGCTTTCCTGTAATGCATGCACAAACAGATAGTCAAGCCATCATGAACCAGGAAACAATCGTCATGATTTGGCCTCCCCTTTACTGGACTCCTCAAAATCAAAATCTTCCCAGAACAACTCTTGAAACATTGTAACGTACAACTAAGATCTTCATGTAGGAATCATCAGACATATGTTACTGAATATCATCTGAACCTGAAGAGACTACTAATCTCTAGGAGAAAGATAATGGTTTTTGGTTGTTCAAAATTAGAAAGTCACATGATAATTTCACTACAAAGGACACCACCACATCAAAAAATTACTAGCAACAGAAGCACAAAGAAAGCAATGCCCATCTGTGAAAAGTCGCTGTTGATGTGCATTTATATGGGTCAAACCACTATACACCAGTCAGTTAGAAAAATCTACAAAATATGCGATTTTTTTTATTTATTTTTTTTGATAACCAAGAAATCCGTCTGTGACCCGCCCTTTGGACCAATCACAGCCTTCTAAACTCGGTGGATAATGGTCCCGCCCCTCTACCCTTCTCCACTTAAATACCGGGCTTCGCTTTGCGTGGTGTGGGGATTGAACCTGCGACCTAAGCCACAAATCCTTCACCTTTTGCCACTCGAGCTATGCCTTGGGGGCCAAAATATACGATATTTCAAAATACAGATCCTGCTGTGCTCCAACAATATCAATTATAAGCTCAGCAGTTAATGTAAAAATTGATATGTGGAGACCCCAAAGTGGTAACTTTATCTTCAAAGCATACTTAGTCTAATATGAGAATAGCATGCTTATGCACCAGCATGCTAGAAGGACAAGGAATGACCTCATGCTTCGTCTTGACTATAAGTCCTCATGGGAATAGATGGACACATGTATATATGTCAGCATCTCCACATATACCCCGTCTGACCAAAGCATATAAGGTAGAGTCAAGGTAGTGATCCATGGAGGTAGTTGTTCATATTAAAACAGGTGCAAACTCACATCTATGCTTGGGTTGTGCTAAGAGGAACACAAGAGTTAAGAAGTAAAATGAGCAGAAAGGGTGAGGTCCAAAAGAAACAAACAAATTTAGTGGCACAAACCAGTGAATATGGACCATTACTCTATACAAACATTTCAATCTCCCACATCAGATAACTACAAATTAATAACAATTGCAACAACACTGATAAAAATTGAAACCAAATCAAAAGAAAAATTACATCCACACTATGTAATGGTAAAATATGATGAAAAATGTGAAGATATCCTTGAATAATGACCTTGGTAATCAAAAAGATTGCTTTTTTTTTCTTTTCCCTTGTTGTTTTCAATCCAAAATTTGATTCTCTCAATTCAAAATAGGGTACTAAAACCCATAAAAATAGTTTCCATTAACTTTGAAGCTCAGAACAAACACATTAAACAACAATTAACTTGTAAAAATCACCCAAAAAAGCAATAAATTTGGATGTGAAGCTTAATTAATACAGTGATAAATCAAAATTAAAAAAAAAACAATAAACATCGAAAAACAATTTACAACAGTACCATTGACATTTTTTTTAGGAGAGGGATTAGGGTTTTATTTTGGGGAAAGACATAGAGGTGAGAATCAATATAGAGAGGACGGAAGATGGAGGAGATCTTACAACTCAGCTTTTAAATACGATCGCCGATAATTCGCCGGAGATTGAGATTCTAATGGAGCAAAGCTTTCGCCGCCGATGGAAAAAGCTGTTCGGTCCAAATGTGAAACTCGACCGTAAGAGCGAAATTATGTTTTAACGTGAAATTGGGTCCGGAATTGCAGGTGTATTCGGGTCTCCCACAAGGCCCAATATTTAAGTCCACAAAAATGTTTTTATTTTTGGAGAACTTTCGCAAATAGCCATTATAATAAACTTAATTATGTTACATAGTTATAGTTTGCATATTTATGGACTGTAACTATAGTTTAAGTTGCCTCGTTTGTAGAATTTGCGGGTATATTTGTATAATTCAGTTATTTTTGTATAAACTCAAAATAACGAATTTATACAATTACTGTTATTTATACAAATTATATTATACAAAAATTACATTATACAAAAGTTATACAAATGTGTGAATTATACAAAACTAAAAAGCTGAGTCGCGTAATTATAGTTAAAAGTAGGTCACGAATTGTAATTAAGGCAAACTATAGCTATGTTAAGTAATTAACTAGTATATATTTGCTTATACGTGTAATTTTCCCTTTATTCTTTGCAACTTTTATAAAACACATTAAAATAGGTGTTGATTGTTTAACGCATCTATATTTTCAATAATTATGTATTTTATTTGAATTGCATTTTGATATATTGTATTTGCCTCTAAATACAGTATATTTGCCTTTAGATATACTAGTATCCGTACCCGCGCGTTGCACGGTTAGTTTATATTGTAATTGTAAACACTAATTTAATGACAATATCAAAATTCGACCTACTATAAAATGATATTATAAAATTTACATTGGAGATTATTAGCACTTAACACCTTAACATGTTAAAATAGAATAGTTATGAAAATAAATCAATATATAAGTTTAGTTCATTATCTCAATTTGATGACCATAATTTTTAGTATTATTTAACTTATTTATTTTCAAAATTATTCAAAGTCATAAATAACTCTCACAATTTTTATTATATTCTTGTTAGCATAATAAAGATATAAGAAAATTTAATTGTTATATTAAAATAAAATGTAATTTAAAAAGTCCTACTATTATGATAATGTCAAGCATAAAACTAAGAAGTTTTAATCACTTGAATGTCAAATTGTAGGCATGCAATTCAAAATTTTAAATTATATCTTTTAATTTTTCTAAAAATTATATATCAACTATATGATATTTTAGTATCATATTTTACCAAAAAAAATTGTGGACTTTGTTGCTCACATTTTAAGCCTTCTAACCACTATCATAGTGATAAATAAGACTGTTCAAATAATCAAGGGTGAAGAATGAGAAAGTAATAAAATGTTAGTTTTTTTAAAAAAAAATAATAGAAATAATTGCCTAAAGTATGAAGATATCTACATTTTTGAACCATCTCAAGTCTTTCATCGTCCTTGTCACTATTCATATTGATTTTATTATTGCAATTTGAATAGTGATATATACATGTAAAAAAATGAAGAATAAATAATAGTATATTTTAGAGAATTACTAAATGTAGCCTTCATCCACTAGTCTTCCCAGTGCCACAATTATATATAACCCCTTCTATGTATCTTATTCATATGTTGCACTCTATGAATATTGTTTTTCATATTGTTTTAACCTAATATTCAAAGAAAATAAGAACATTAAAATTATAAGATTAATTGTTTTTTTTACTCCAATATTTCGAAAGAAATAAGAAAATGAAAAAGCAAAGCAGACTATGAATCACTAAAAATAAAACTCAGTAGAAGTAAAATTATAAAATAATCAAAAAGAGTCATAAGTATGACAAATACTTGCCTCCATCTCTTTCATATAAATTATGAAGAATACTTACCTATGACTTTTCTCTCGTTCATCATTTGATTGTATATGTTCTAAAATTTGTTACATAAGAAATGAAGTTGGTTAACGTTAATGATTGACAGTGAGGAAAAAGTTATGGGAAGTGGGAGTACTTTTTTTATGGGTTGTAAATTTTATTCTTTTCTTTCATAATTTTTAAATTGAAAATAAAAAATCGTTTTTGAATAAATTTAGGAATCTGCAAATGTGGGAGTGAAGTTGATTAGAGTATCCTTTATTATAGGAATTCAAAAGGTAATTTAACCGTGAGATGTTTTTTTATTTATTTGTAAATGGCACTTTTTTTCTTCAGATTTTCAATTAATTTTGATAATTATATATTCTATTTTTTGTGTTGTTGTTGTGGTCTTTTATGTTTGAAATTTATGATATTAAATTAATTTGGTAATTACAAATTTTATAATTGGTTTTGGTTATTTAATATTTTATTTTTTTTCTATTTTTCTTTTTCTTTAATGTTTTTTTTATTAAAAAAAGTGCTTATCCCATAAATAAATTTTTCATTCAAAAATGTATTTAAAGTTTTGATATAATGTATTGGGCAGTTTAAATCTGTCGATTTAAATTTAAATAGCAATTAGTAAATATATCTATTCTTAAAAGTAAGTACATGACATATTTTAGTTGGTTACTATTTTTTTATATATTGAAAGGAAATATATATAAACAATAGAAGTTCTTATAATAAAACCTTACGTAAAGTTTTTTAACACTTCAAGTTCAAGGAAGAACATGGCAACAGAAAAATTTTAACATTTTTTGTTTATATTATGGAAATGTTTATATTCGTATAATATTTTATTTGCAATTCATGTTAATTTAAGGTAAGTTCAGATTATTTTTTTATATCACTTAAATAATTCTTTAAAGTTATATAATGTTAATTTCTATTTATTTTTTTAAATATGTCACGTTAATTTAGAAAACTGCTTCAAAATTTCTAATTTGATTTAATATTGTTTTGTTTTTGTTTTTAAAAATTTTCATTTATTATTTAATATCTACTAATTTTGTAGTGCTGACACGTGGCAGTTTTTTCTTCTCCTATTAAATATTATATATAGATAGATTATATCCCACTTGTTTTATTCTCTTGCTAGCCTCTTTTCTACCCACGTCCCTCTACTTCTATATGTATGTGTATATCAATTTCATTTAACGTATCTGGTATCAGTTTCATATATCCAACATAAAAACATATTGATGAATCAAGTGTATCCGGGAATAATTACATCTTGGTTATGAGACAGCACTGATATATCTAGTGTATATATGATGTATCTAGTGTATTTGTACATAAATACATATATCTTGTATCAAATTTATGACACAATCAATATATTTATGCATAGATACATACTTTAAGGAACAAAAATGAAGACATAGTTATCACTTATCTAGATACGTAGATGTGTATATAGATAGACGTGTATGGTGTAATTATGCTTTAACTAGTGGCACTTTAATAACTATTTAGTATCAATTACGTAACAAGAAGAGAGGGGAGAGAGCGGGATAATTTTTTCGTGAGGTAAGAGTTTTTATGTTTACACTATAATATCTCATAAGTTATGTCCCGCATAAGTTTGAATTTGAATGGCAAAAAATTATTTATTTAATTAATAAAAATGATTACTAATCCATTTAAAAGACAAATCATGCAATTGAATAATATATATTTTTATTTTAAATGGAAAATCTACACACCATTATTTAGAAGTTTTGATCATATTTAAAAAAGTTGCATAAAAACATATTTCGCATCAAAAATTAAAATTCAATTTCAAGAGCGATTTGTGACGACCCATCATGTCATCACGCCACATTAGCATCACATAAGTGCCACATGACACAAGATTGCCCACATGGAGTGCTTACATAGGAAGAATGCTAGTTCATAGTGGAAGGTTCACTAGACATATGGAGAATTCCATTGGAATACCTCAGAGTTCTATTAATTTTCATAGAAGGTCCCTGAAATATTTTAGTTGTGCAAAGTATTCTAGAGAGGGGGACTTATTTATAAATATATAGAGACTTGTCTAACAATAATTATTTACATATTAGCCCCAAGTAAATAGTATAAACAAAGAGACATCTATTTGTAAATTTTTCCAAGCAATCTTTCAAACAATAAATAAGAAAAAGATTTACTCGAGCGAATTGTCAAATACAAAGACTAAGAACGTGACAGATCACTAAATCACTAAAAAAAACTTGTCTTGCTATAAGTATAAGTCGGATCACTAGTATTTAGTATATTTTTTTGAGAAAATGGTCTAAAACCCTCTCAACCTATACCCGAAATCCCAACTACACACTCCAACTTCACGGGTGTCTTATTACCCTCCTAAATTTCATATTTCTCTATTTTCTACACACTTAAACGCTGACCTCAACACATAAACCAAACAAATAGTCCACGTGATTGCACGCGCCGGATCCCCCACCTCTTCAACTTCCAAATTTTGTTTTTTCCCCCATTTCCCTCCTAAAACGTAAAAGACCCAAAAAATATCCTTTTTCCTTTTTATCTCCTTCACCATTTGCTGTGTATTTTGAACTTGATGATCGAGGGATTTATAATTTCTGTTGATGATCGAAGGATTTTGCTGTGTATTTTGAACTTGATTTCGTAGTTATCAACTAATTTTGGGTCTGATTCATCCATACAAAGCTTATTCGAGTTTTCATTTGCCATTTTTGATGAATTTCGAGAAAATTCAAAATTCAAAATTCAAATTAGAGACCTAAATAAGAAATTAGAGCAGATTACAAACCCTAAATTCAAGATTTGAAGTAGAAATGAACATAAATAACTAAACCCTACTTATTTTTGAGAGAAAAATCGTGAATTTTTTCTAAAAGGAACAAGGGTTAATGGTGGGGAAGAAGAAACAATGGTTTATTGAAGGGTGGGGAAGATGACTGTTGGAGAAAGAAGAAATTTTCGTCAAAATTCACCTTCTAACACGCCTAAAGGAGGTGAGAACACCTCCTATGACAGATCAACGTTTAAGTGTGTAGAAAATAGAGAAATATGAAGTTCAGGGGGGTAATAGGTCACCCGTGAAGTTTGAATGTGTAGTTGAGATTTTGGGTATAGGTTGGGGGGTTTTAGACCATTTTCTCTAAATTCTGATGGATAGTTTTGTTACCAGACTAATTATTAGAATCTTAGTACAAACTATATTATAATTTTGAATATTTAATAATTCAAGACAGATAAAAAATTATGGTGTTAAACATATTATAAAATGGAATATAAGATTTTTAATACTACAATTATATAATATTTATGTGGCTATAATGACTTCTCATTAAAATAAAATAATTTTCAACTTTAAAAAGGAATCATCCCTACCTTCGGAGGGACCCAGTGATTTGAACTTGGAACTTTGATGTTAGAGGTCTCAAGTTCAAATTTTCTTACATCGGGCTTGCGAAAGTAAAAAAATTGTCTTTTGAGTCGAGCTGGTCACATCGGGCTTGCGTAGTGGAATCATACCTGTTACTTGTTAGAATAAAAAGTCACAGCTATTAACTACAACTTTCCATATTCCCCACCCAAAACAAATTCATTTCTCTTCTTGTTTTTTCTCGACAAGCAAATAAAAAAAGGTTCGTTTTCATTGGAATCAAAGAGACCAAATCCCCAAAACTGTCACTTGTAACATCAGAAACTGAGAATTATTCCCATTCTATTGGGTCTTTCTTTATCTAAAACATCATAATATATATGTTCTGTTCTACTTCTGCAACTTTCTAAGAAAAAATTTGCAGTATTGTCCAAGTTAGGTACTTTCCTTTCTCAGTTTGCTTGCTTTTTTTCATTCTTTAAGATAAAGTTGTGAACTTTGTTGTTTTGTGAAGGTATAGTTCTTGGAAATTTTGATGGGAGTTGAAAAAAGGGGAAATTTTGTTGTTCTTGGTAATAAAAAGTTCTATATATATATTATGCTGTCTGCCTAGTCATAGATAGATGATTGAGCAATTGATATGATCTGTATTCTGTATGATGTCTTTAGCCTGTGGAATTGTTGGTGAATTTGAGTAGAATCGGAGCTAGAATTTTGAGTATATGAATTCGGAATTATAAAAAAAGGTAAATTGTTGGATTTTGAATAAATTATTTATACTCCCTCTATCTCAAATTATCTGTCGTGTTTCTCTTTTATAAGGCATACGAAGGAAACATTGATTCGAAGTGGTTTTTGACTATTTTATCCATCCTTTATTTTTAAACATTATAGAAGTTTAAGACAACTAATTATTTCCCCCATTATATTCTCAATAGTAATTATTCTTGAAAACTATAAACAACTCATTAGTCAAAATTCTACTACTCAAATGAGGTGTTTGTAGTTTTCAAGAATAATTACTATTGAGTATAAAATGGGGGAAATAATTAGTTTTTTCTTTAAACTTCTAAAATGACAAATAATATGAGACAATATTTTTCACAATCACTACAGATAAGTTGACAGGTAGTTTGAGACAGAGGGACTACATATTAAGTGGATTTTTGACACAAATACAAGGTCTGGGCTAAAGTTAATTGGTTATAGGTACTGTTGTAGTGCTGAGCCAGTAAGTAGCACTGTAACTCCGCCCCTGAATTCAAAAGTCTTCAGTATGATAAAATTTTCTAGCAGGAAGTTTTCAAATCATTATTGTTTTTCTTTTTGTGAACAAGGGAACTGCAGGAACATTGACTAACTAAACATATTCTTTGTGTGGGCAATCCAAGATGGATTTACACAAGGTGAGAAAGAATCTTTGGTGTTTTCCCAATTATCATTGGAATTTCTGATTTTGACTCCGTTATAGTTATCCGTCTTGTCTTAATTTTATATATTCAAGTCTGTCTTCATTGTCCTTCAAGTAATTGGTTAATATGCTTGTGAAGGTTGGGATCATGACGTGTACTGTTTATCATCGTAATTGATTTGGTACAACACAGATTGATGAATTCTCTTTGGTTTTGGATTAGAGATTTGAAAGAAAAATTATTTTGGTTAATAAAGAGAAACATGTTGCAAGCTAAAATGATTTCAGTATTGAAGTCAGGAAACATTTGATTGAAATCGAGAAATATTACTGAAAGGCAGTTTGAACCGGTGAAACATACTTTTGGATCAACCACTCATAATTGTGTCAAACTAGGCTGTCTATGTTGCACCCCTTATGTGTTGCCCTTCCGGAGCCTGCGTGAATGCAGGATGCTTCGTGAACTAGGCAGCCCTTTTTTATAGTTATTCATCTCATCTTAATTTTATTTTTACCAGTCTTTCTTAATTGGTAACATGCTTGTGAAGGTTTGCTTTTCCTTTGGGATCATGAAGCATGTACAGCACATCATCCTAATTGATATTGTATAGCACGGAGCTATGAATTCCCATTGTTTTCTGATTAGAGATTTGAAAAAAAGAAGAAGCTAATTTTGTAAACAACGAGAATGTTTCATAAACTAGAATTGAATTGTTTCACTACTGAAGTCAACAACATTTGAGGCTTGTGACCAAGTATACAATCCGTACTGGTAATCTTACAAACAAAAGTTAATTCATATACTGAAGGCGAAGCATACTTTGGGATCCCTCAGGAAATCCAATTTCAGGGGGATTCCCCGTATAAATTCTAGTGATAATTTTTCACATGCTATGCCACACTCGCTGCTGAGTGCACATGGACTCTTCACGGTAAGGCATGTCCTGGTTCGTAGTCTCATTCAACATGACCTTTTCCAGCTCAGATATTCAAAGTTTGTTTAGTAATAGTCCTGGCTTTGTATAATACAGACTTATCATTCTAATGTCGATGTGATAGTTATTTTATTAGTCTTGCCAATTAAGCTAATATTGTCTCGGGATGGTGATTTTCCTCTTTTTTGAATTAAACCATTTAATACTGTTTCTTGATCATCTGATTGTCTCAATTTTGCAGGAAGGTGATAGAGGCTCAGCAAAGCAGAAGAAGGTCAAAATTGTTTTTGTTATAGGTTGGGATGTCCGTAATTCCTTTACTTGCACTTCCTGTTGTAATTACGTCTACTGCATTTTGTATCTCTTTAGATGAAATTAAAACTGCATCTTGTGTTCCTGTTTCATCATGAAAAATGTATCTAGTTTTATCTGGTGTTTGTACATAATATCTTATTTGGTAACGGTGGAAGGTGATAAAAATTGGAAGTGACATACTTTTTCTGCGGCTTCCATGCCTTGCATATCCGACCACCAGCATAAAGGAAGGAAAAGAACAACATTTTGCTGTGTTTTTTCTTTACCTTTTGTTCTCATAGCTTCATCTAATAGGTGTTAAAATGAAAGCTGAATTTAAAAGTTGAGTGTGTGTAACTTCTGATAATATGCTTTCTGTAAACAGCATGATTTTATGATCAGTTTAGACATCTGGATTTCCACATCCAGTTTTGTTCAAAATGAAACAAGAAACGTTGTTCGTTGATGGTTGTCAAATGATCTTAGTTTAGATCATGAGGGTAGAATTGACATTCGGAAATAATGGAGGTTCATTCTAGTCACTAGTTATAGTTATATCAAAGTTAAATATAAAGCAAGTTTGTGTTATTTCAAACGTCAGGGGTAGTATACTGAACTTGAGGGCTACAGATATGCAATCTGCTATAAAAACTCATAATGAATAACAGAGGCAGGACTAGTGTGGTTTTGCATCTCAGTACTTTAGTTGTATGCATGATCATAGACACGCCTAAGCGCGTTAAAGGCTTATTCAAGCACTTGGTCAGCTATAGGAGATGTCAATGATGAACAGTGGTCGATTAAGACAATGGCTTTTAACAGTGTATTGGTTGAACAAACTAGAAACTAAGTTCTTGAAGAACTTTTTAATAGATGCAAGTCTCGTTCTAAACCTTCTTTTGAACTTGCTTCAGTGTGCTTTACGCCTTTTCATGATCAACCTTGTAAGTCGTTAATACAATGCTAGCTAATACATACATCCCCAAGCATAAGGAGTACTTAATAAGATCGCAATTCACAAGGGACATTGTCACATAAGTGTTATGGATTCTTTTTCTTGTGGCTTATAGCATGTGATATTGCAGATCTTTTTATCTCTATTATTTTTAGAAACATAACTTCTTCCTTCCTTATTTTCATGTTGTGATGATTCATGTTACAGGTGGTCCGGGGAGTGGTAAAGGAACACAATGCAAAAGAATAGCACAACAATTTGGATACACTCATCTTAGTGTTGGCGAGATTCTACGTCAAGAAATCAGTTCTGGTTCTGAAACTGGGTAATGTTACGATATTCAATAACCGTTTTAATTCTCAATAAATCCGTAGTTGTTACCCTAGTATGTAAACTGATTTGCTCCTAGAGCATATACAATGCAATTAGTTTCATCTAAGAAATCCTCTATGGTGTTACTTGGAATAAGATCATAATATCCACTTTGTAGGCTTACAGTTCTGTTAAGTAAGAATTTTGTATGCCACAACGCTGTCTTTATTTCTTTCGTTCGGTTTTTTTTAGCTCTATGATTCAGAAAATTATGAAGGAGGGAAAGCTTGTTCCGTCGGATGTAACAGTGAGGCTTCTTCAACAAGCCATGCAGGGAATCAATAGTGACAAATTCCTTATCGACGGCTTCCCCCGGAATGAAGAGAATGTTAAAGCATTTGAGGATCTTGTAAGTTAGTTTATTATTCAATTGTTTCTAATGCAAGTCAGTAGCACACTGATTTTGCTTGTATAATTTGAAATAACTATCGTTTGGGATTTCTTTGTAGACAAAAATGGAGCCTGAGTTTGTCCTTTATCTAGATTGTCCACAAGACGAAATGGAGAAGCGCTTGCTATCAAGAAATGAGGTATATTTAGCCTATGTTTCTCGGGCTCTCCAAAATGCTGCCCCACCCGTGTTGGACCCTCCAAAAATGCATTACTTTTGGAGGATCCAACATTCACCTGACAATTTTTTTGAAGAGTCGAGGAACATAGTATTAGGGTACATCGATTTAGCACTTATATCAAGGATTTTTTTTACTTAATTCAGAGTAACTATGCAGGGAAGAGAGGATGATAACATCGAGACAATAAGGAAGCGATTTAAAGTTTTTATGGAGTCAACTCTCCCTACAATTGAATACTATGAATCAAAGGGGAAAATTAGGAAGGTAAATCATAAATTTATGATCTTCTTCTATTGTTGAGTAGGTTGGTGGACGTAGTATAAAATGTTTTAGATATTGAATCTGTATAAGATGGAATGATTTTAGTCAGAGGTGGGTGCAACATTGCAGCACCGAGTTCATCTGAACCCAATACTTTCGACTCAATGTAGAGCATAAATTTATATGTAATTGTAAATTTGTAACACATAGTACTTGTGAACTCATAAATCTTAAAAATACAATAGTTCAATGCTAAGAATTGAACTCGTATAGTTTAAATCCTGGATACATCCACCCGTTATTTTAGTAATAACTGCTTCCTTGTGTCTGAACATATCAGGTTGATGCTGGAAAATCTGTTGATGAGGTTTTTGAATCCATCAAAGTCATTTTCTCACAAGGAAAAGATAACAAGGTGCCACCAAGCAGACACAAGTGCAAATGCTTGATACTTTGAATGGATGAGTGTCTTCAACGCTTGATCATTTACAAATATATTTATAAATGCGCGAGATTTAACTTATAGATACTATCCGTGTGCTTGAACTTGTTGCAATAAGTCATGTCCTGGTTATGAATCCACTTATTATTGACGGCTAAAGGCCAATAGTCGTCCTTCTGGGGATTTGATTGTGTGAAAAATTATATCGCAAGTGTATATAAGCTTAACTTTGTATCGTATGATATCTATCATTTTTCTTGTTGATGTATGAAATGCAAGGCATAATAATGTGTTATGAATTTAAGTAGTATTATATAATGTGTTAGCTATCACTTTGTGATTTCTGTTGAAAATTCCAAATGACATATTATTATTGAAATTATATTTTCATGTACATCTGTTCGTCAAAACACCAAAAGGTTTCCAACTTGACTTGGTAATGTACTATGTGTTGGGGTTTATTTGCCCTGATTTCTTACCATAAATAAGTTTTCCTTTTAGGAAAAGGTTTTAATATTTTGACTAGTCCTTTTCTTGTAGGAAAGGTTTTAGGACTCTATAAATATAGGCTTGTTCCTTCTAACTTAATTAACATTCACAATGTAGTCCTAGGGTTTTGAGAGTTGCGGTTATGGGGGAGAGTTTTGTGTACCTCCTTGTATTCAGAGTGAATTGTTTGAGGTTGTTTCTCTCCATATTTTGTACTCTCATATTTATAGTGGATTGCTCATCTCCTTTGTGGACGTAGGTCGATTGACCGAACCACGTTAAATCTGTCTCTTTTGGTGTGTTTCTCGTTTGNTTTAGGACTCTATAAATATAGGCTTGTTCCTTCTAACTTAATTAGCATTCACAATGTAGTCCTAGGGTTTTGAGAGTTGCGGTTATGGGGGAGAGTTTTGTGTACCTCCTTGTATTCAGAGTGAATTGTTTGAGGTTGTTTCTCTCCATATTTTGTACTCTCATATTTATAATGGATTGCTCATCTCCTTTGTGGACGTAGGTCGATTGACCGAACCACGTTAAATCTGTCTCTTTTGGTATATTTCTCGTTTGTCTTCTTACTCATGGTCTTTTGAGGTTTGCTTTGCTAGCTTCCGCATTACACCTGCTTATTTCGATCCTAACACTATGTTGTAGTTCGTTCGTTTAAAAATGAATGTCTATGTGATAATTTCACCTTTCTACGGTATCTCGTGCACTAGTGTATTAGTGTAAAGATTGTTGTAAGTATTTGATAATACGTGATAGTTTCACCTTTCTACGGTATCTCGTGCACTAGTGTATTAGTGTAAATTAAGATTGTTATAAATATTTGATACAATAGTCGATGTATGTGCAAGTTGAATTGAATGTCACTTTCTTTATAAGGGAAAATGTCAAGACATTCAAAAACATAAAACAAAAGTAGCTACTAACAAATAATGTGACAAATGTTTCAAATAACTATAAGCAAATGAGTACCAAGTCAAATTTTGTTTTTATTTTTTGATCGTATTATATGAAGAGAGTATTCAATGTTAATTGAAATTGTATAAGGAAGGTTCCAGTGAGATTATGATAGGCAAAGACAGATTCAAGATTTAAATTTTATGAATTCATATTTATTATTTTGTTATAATTTTCATGAGTTTTTACATATAAATTTATGTTTCGCGTTGAAAATACTGACGTTAAATAAACCTAATAGTACTGATACTCTACATCCTCCTCTAATTATATATAGCAATTAATTAAGATGCCATGATCCGGCTTTTGATTTTCAATCACTTGTCTTTATATTTTGGCTTCACTCTCCAAAATATTAAATCTCTAATCCTTGATTAATAATACTTATACCTTCATAAACTGCAAAAAATAAACACAAGAAAACAGTTTTGGCCCTTCAATTTTTTATTCTTGAATTGTTAAGGCTCTCTCCTAACACTATATAAACCTTTGCTTAGGACACATTAATTAGTACACAAATCATATCATTAGAGGTTATAATTAAGTGGTTAAGTACTCTCTAGGCAAATAATTAACACAACTTTTGTCATGGCAACAGGGATTTCAGCTCCTAATTATACAGCAATTGCCTTGCTAATATTGATAATCATTTCTCCAATTTGTTGCAATATTCTTACTAGTACTAAAAGTGCTAGAAATTCACCAGCTTTAGTACCCAATGTGTCAAGTGAAAAAGTTAGTAGAGAAAATGTTTCGTCAAAAGAAAAGATACGGGGCATAAATTTGTTATTGCTTAATTTTGGGGGTTGCGCCTGCAATTTAGAGTTTGTTAAATATTAACAAAAATAAAAACACTCACTTTGGTACATTTAACAACAACAATAATATACTCAGCGTGAAAATCCATAAGCACGATTCGAAGAGGGTAGTATAGATATACCTTATCATTACCTCGTCGAGCTAGATAGATTATTTTCGAAAGACACCCAACTCAATAACATCAAATTCAAGTACAAAGAAGAAGAAAACAGTGTTGGAAACATAACAACTAACAGGGAAAACAATGCAAAACCTTTGAGAAAGGAACAAGAACAATAAAATAGTGTGATAATTAATTGAAGTACAATTAACAACAAACAATGATAGGTATAAAAATAAGAAATACTACAATAATACAACTAGTACAATGAAGTAACACTAAAAAAACAAGAACAACCATCTACTATCTACTAACCTTCTACCCTAACACGCGACCTCCATAATTTGTTATCTAAGATCACGTCCTCGATAAACTAAAGATGTATCAATGTTTTAAGCAATCACTCTCCCCGTCTCCCGTGATGTAGCCAACTTGGGATTTCCTGCGAGATCTGTTAAACTGCCGGATCGAAGCGATTGCAGCGAAGAATTGATCTGAAACGAAGCACTTCGTCTATAGACATTGTAGAAAGAATAGAATATGCGCCTAATCGTTCTTCTCGAATCGCTCCAGTACGATGGACCGGGGGGGGTCCGCCAGAGAAAATGCAACACGATAGAAGCTCCGCCGTTCTTCGGCCTATTAAAGGATCACTTTTAAGAGTAATTTCCCTGGATAGTCACCCATGTTTAGGAAATTACCTTGGAATATCATTTATGTTTGTTTTAGGACCACAATATCACCCAACTTTACCTCTTTTCCTTAAAATATACTTACACAAAAAAAACATTATCTCTCTCCTAATAGAATGTCATGTCACATTATTCCTTTTTCATTATTAACATTTTTAAAAGAAAAATTAGACAACCCAGATTACCTACTAAAAAAAAATTACATAGCCCAAAAATTTCTACCCTAGTTCTAGGGGATTAGGCGGCAAATCCAAATATGA
>NW_006239198.1:189239-198361 GCF_000226075.1 Solanum tuberosum | reverse complement strand
AAAACTTGTTTTTTTTTAAATGGCTGCCGCCGGAAATTTATGTAATTTAAAACTTGTTCTTTATGTTTATTTTTAATTCCTCAACAAAAAATAGCTGCTATAGCAGCGATTTCACTTTTAATTTTTATTTATTTATAAAAACGCTGCTAAAGCAGCGATTTTAAAGAAATAATGATTTTTTTTTTTGAAAAAATCGCTGCCAAATTTAGCGATTTTTATTTCTTTTTACGGAACGACGTCAATTTTTATCAGAAGAAAATCGATCCGTCAGTAGGGATTTTGCCCTTTTGGTTAATTTTTTTTTTATGTGCCCTTTTTGTTTTTTGAAGGAAAAAAATGACCCTTTTAGCTTCGGACTCCCTTTTTATTGATATTTTAATTCATTAGAGTAATAAGGTAACCATATTGTCAAACTACAAAGGATATAATGTTTTTAAAGAATTTTAAAAAATGTTAATAATAAAAAAGGAATTAAAAAAATGTTAATAATAAAAAAAGAATGATGTGACATGGCATCCTATTAGGAGAGAGATAATATTTTTTTGTGTCAAGTATATTTTGAGGAAAAGAGGTAAAGTTGGATAATATTGTGGTCCTAAAACAAACATAAGTGATATTCTTAGGTAATTTCCCAAACATGGGTGGCTATCCAGGGAAATTTCTCTCACTTTTAACTTACTACAAACATAAAGGATCATTTTTTGCACTCTCTCAATTTTACACATAGTATAACTTTTGTAACATAAGAAAAAGTAAACATCAGGCGACTGACCTTTCGTTTGTCAATGGAGTTCTTAGATGAAGACGCCAGACCCAGATTTCTCTTCCAATCAAAGCCACTACAGCAATCCAATTCCGATCCGGAAACCCAAACCCGGTCTCTATACCGACCCGGAATCATCATCTCCATCTCTCTTTCTGTTCTTTTCTTCGCTCTTTCGATCCTCTATTTCTCTTTTGAACCCTTCGGATCCATCTTCTTATGGATCTCTCTTTCCCTCCTTGTTGGACCGTTTGCTCCTTCTTCCGTCACAGGTGGTGACATCCGGGTCGGACTCGGAGAACCCATTCAAGACCCGCCTAAAGATGATCTTTCTGATACCGAACCCGATACGAAAAAATCAAACAGAAGATCTAACAGACCCACCAAGAAAAACGTTGACTTTGAGCCTGTGTTAGCTACCCATTATGATCTAAAGCCGGAGAAAACTAATGGGTCGGTGGCAAATTCGAAGAATAGTAATGGGTCGGTTGCGAATCTGGAGAAAAAAGTGGGGGATGGGGTGTGGAATGAAGGGGATGAAGAGTTGTTGAGGAAGATGATGGGGAAGCATCCGGTGGGGAAACCGGGGCGGTGGGAGGCGATAGCAGATGGATTTAACGGGAGATACAGAGTGGAAAGTGTGATTAAGAAATCTAAAGAATTGGGTGAGAAGAAAATGAGTGATGGGGATTCCTATCAGAGGTTTTTGAAGGACAGGAAAACAGTTGATAAGAGATCTGAGGGTGGAAATGAGGCTGATTTCGAGAATGTGGAGGCGAAAAATGCGGTAGAGAGTGGATGGAGTAGTGGGGAGGATTTAGCTTTGCTTAATGCATTGAAGACATTTCCAAAGGAGGTGGCAATGAGGTGGGAGAAAATAGCAGCTGCTGTGCCTGGGAAGAATAAAGCAGCTTGTATGAAAAGAATGGCTGAGTTGAAGAAGGATTTTAGAAGCTCTAAGTCTGCTAATGCTGAAGCTTAGGCATAAAGATCAGTTATTGATTCAAATCTCATAGGAAAATTTTCAGCTATGTTGAGGAGGTAACATATTTTACTATATACAATACTTATTTATTTGTTCGAAATCACTACTTCATTAATTGACATTGTGATTTGTTGAGGAAGAAATTGTAAGGCGACCAGTTATTCAGTTAAAAACTTTTGAAGTTATGTTCTATGAAATCTGTAACTTGACAATGATTTATATGAATAAATGCATTTCCACTTTGTGGAGATTGTGCTCACAGTGCGTATGATGTATGCTAAGCATGGAATTGTCCTTCCGAATTTTGAGTTGCAGTTTAATGTCAAATCTTTGATCTTGACACTTTGTGATGGTTGGAATCAAAATGCTTTGATGATTCAAATTGTTAAATGTTACCATTTCACTCTTTTAATTTTTTTTTTCCTTGCTACTTGCTAGAATTAAGTCCGCTGTGCAATCATTATGCGGTATAGGATAGTAAGCGACTCAGCTTGATGCAGAAAATAAGTGTAATTTTAACTTTCTTGATTAGCTCTAGCAGCAGGATTTTGAGGCAAAAGGAAGATTGGAGCTATTTAGTGGATATATTAACTTGGCTATTGATTTACCGGCCACAAGATTAACCTGATAATAAGAATGCGCAATGTCACTCCTTATCAAATGAATATATAGACATTTTATCAAAAGTTAGTAAAAATGATAGTCTGTATGGTAAATTTTTTTATTTATTTTTGGTAATGCTCTGTATGAAAAACTCAAGCGTCCATGGGAGATAAAATTGCTTGTGCTACCTGATTAGGCTAGCTATAGATGATCTTGTTGAACTTTGTAACCAAGGGGCTGACTGAGTAATTGAGGTTTTGTGAGTAACGACCTGAAGACCTTAGGTTTGAGTCATTTGACATCCCAACTATGACACTCAGTGGAGCCGTCTATGCCACCATAGTTAGGGAGGGTTGACCTGAATATGCTTGTGGGTTGCTGCAGGCTGTCATAGATTAGTTGTGGTGTGTTCAAGCTGGCATGGTCTCCGACATTGAAAGAAACCGTCATGTTGAACCTTTGCTCAAAAGTCCTAGCATTCCTCTTATTTTAGATGTAGACATTACATCCCTTAATAAAGCACAATTAGTAGTGTTTTCTGGTAAAATCCGTTCTCAATTTCCTTTCTTCCTCCTCTGACCCCCGAACCAGGGTCACCGATCTTCCATTGGCTATACGTGCGTTGCACCAACAATCTAGCCTCTCTCTTTTTGATCTGCATTCCTTCTCTAACTCTTTTCTCTGCTCAATAGAATTTAGGAACATGTAGAATGAAACAGCTATTCCTCCTTTAAATATAGAGAAGCTTTTAGCCATTCTCTGTTTTAAAGCGATTAATCTCTATTTCCAGTATAAATGTTTTCGCATACATTGACTGGGTAATGATTCAGTTCATGACTCTAAAGGTTTGAAAAGGACTTCAAAAATCTCATGTATCAAAAAAAGTATTTTAAGAATATCCATAAAGTTGATGAAAAATGATGCTCCATAAAAACACAGTGACAACTGCTGCTTTGACTACCCTTTTATCTGGAGATCATCCTGTTGAACCCTAACATCCCTATAATTTTAGATTTAGCCATTGCATCCCTTAACTTGATCGTAATTAGCTGTCAATATGAACCAAGGGTATGCTTTCTGTTAGCTGTTTGCAATGAACTGAAAGAGAATCAACAATGGAAGTGAGTGATCTTGAGGAATGAAAATTGATTCTCCATAAAAACTGAGCGACAAGAAGTCAGCAGATAAAGTTGCTTTGAACTATCTTTTAGGTTGGTTTGAGATCATCCTGTTCCTGTCTACCACGCGTATAACTTTAGATGTATAAGCAAGAGCATGTTTTCCCTTACCTGTTCTCAATGTCCTTCCTCCCTCTTTTGACCCACTACGAGTAGCTCCACTTCTTCCATGGGCTATTGTACTTCGCCCCCAACCAACAACCTAGCTCCCTGTTGCATCTGCAGTTCTTCCTGGTTACTACAACTACCAGGAATACAATAACATACCCAACGTAGTCCCATAAGTGGAGTTTAGGGAGGATAAGATGCACGTAGACCTTACCCCTACCTTGTGGGGGGGGGGGTAGAGAGGTTGTTTCCAATAGACTAAAGGCAATATCGTTTCTATTTTGTTGCTCATAAGTGGAGCATTTGATTAGTTGTTTGGACTGAATCTCGTCGTTTGCTGATCTTGAGGGAGGGGAAGGAGAAAATGTGGATATTTATTTATTTTATATCCTAGTGAAGAAAGAAGGTTTATTTAAAGGGGATGTAGCATCATCTAAACCTTATGGATAGGAGGTGACAATGGTTTTTAAAAAGTCGATCGGATCGAATCGTATCGTATCAAATCAATTTTTAGATTTATAAAAATAGAACAACTCAGTATAGCAACAAAAAACATTTTCAATTCATCGACATTAGTTATAGGCTACTAGACTTTGAGGTGAGATTTTTACAATATTTGCTTTATATATTACTCCTATTTTTGCCAACTATATTTAGTATAACATGTCCTTGATTGAATAATGATCTTGTATAGCCACATTACTAAGGATGCTTACGTACATAAACTTAATTGTTCGACGAAATCAATTTAAATCTATTACATATTTTCATATACTCTTCATAATAAGAGTGATGCGTCATGTGATTATGATAAAAATAACGAGTAATTGCTATTTTATGATATTGTAAAGCGAAAATATTTCATTCTATGTAACATAACTTTTGAGTATTCAATTCTATCAAATTTTATCAATTGCAATTCGCGTAAGATGATGTTTCAAAAATTGAAAATTATCTCAAGTGTACCAAAATTTTAAAAAGTCAAGACAACTAAGACGATTTCAAGAAGTCTAATTTTAATTATGCATTTTAAGATAATAAAAAATTAACACTTTTAAAGTGTAAGTGATCAATCAAATCATTAACTTTCCTATCATGTAGTGCGCTAACCGAAAGCTTAACTCACATATATATTATACTAGGGTAGGGAGGCCCGTGGCAAGCACGGGCCCAATAGTCAAAATATTATGGTTTTGAAATTATTTTTATATTAACGAATGAAGGATGAAGGTGTTTGTACAAGATGGATAATATAATATATTATATTAATATGTACAATAGACATTAGCATGGTGTTGATTTTAACGATTTGCACATACTAAGTAATGTAATATAAGCAAAATAATATAGTACATGTTGCAGTTTTGGTAAATAAGATTAGCATGTCATTGTTTATGACATATTTAGAGGATGCTGCAGTGTGCTTCTCCATAGTTAATGTTCCTCGTGCAAAAAACCAGAGCATAGGGAGAGTCATTGATTGTAGTGTCCCTATTATAAGCAAAAGTGACAAAATGGGGTGACAGAGTTCCTGTAATTGTACAGTTTAAAGTCTGTCAGAAATTGCAAACATGGCAACACATAGCAAAGGAATTATAACATATGGATCAAATAGAAAGCAAATCATGGACAGATGATAAAAGTGGGAGATTCCCTGTTGAATGTCTCTGTGATTGACGTAATCGTGTATGCATAGTGTATCACATCACAACAAAGTGCAATAAGACAAATGTACAAGACTGTATGCAACCGAAGTTATGCAGAAAAACATGTGGACAGGCTTCTATTGCAGTGCCAAATGACAAAGAATAACCAAACAGCAAACGAACGCTACAGTTTTGTGGTATTTGTGAAGTAACAAAGGTGGTCAATTGTTATAACTAAAATAAGCTAATTCAACAGTTAACATGAGATGAGGAGTTAAAAATAAATTGTTAACCAATTGATTTGACCGTAGGTATGAACACAGATAGAGAGTTTTTAGCCCTGAATAAATGTGAGAGTTTCGAATGCGATGTGAGACACAAAAGGGGGAAAAAAGTGAAATTTGAAAGTAGATCAGAGCAAATACAAAAGCAGCAGTATGACATTTACAATGTTTCACATGAACTATATGGTTATGTGTATAACAGAAATTAAACTACAGCTAAAAGTAGAGACTTTTAGCAGTAATTTTTAAAATACTTGTGAATATATGCAAGTGATAATCATTGTGACCTATAGGTTGGCGTGAAAGTGAGAAGTAGACTCACCTTTTACACCTTTTTCGTTGGTGTGGGTGGTTCAAATTTTGGCATTGGATTTGAAGAACCAGCTGCACTAGTTGTTGCCATGACTTCTACCTCATTTATTTCCAAAGGTTTAATCTTTTTAGAAGTCCTATCAGCAGTGCTCTGTGGTGTATGTGTTTTTTCGATGTAGGAGAGAACGGACAAGGTTGCATGTGCGGTATTTGAGCTGCCCCAAGATGACTTCCTTAGCTGAATTTCGAAGACTTTGTTTGAGAGCATGTCATGGACATGATTAAGAGACAATGATTGTCGCTGTAAATGTAACAAGTTGGAACAAATAGTTTAGAACAAAGCATATGTGCTAAAGTGTGTGTGCTGAGGATATATGGTATTATGACAATAGGTCTGTACAAGTAGGCAGCGGGAATGAGAGCTAACCTTAGTGCAAGTTATGTCAAATATGTCCTCTGCTGCCATGCACAGTATTTTTTCTCCTAATTCAGCAGAGATAGATGCTGTGGTGTAGCAGTGCCGTCAATAAGATCAATTTGAAAGCTGCAGCTGAAATGATGGGAAGCTTGAAATATGTTTATAATATATGCTATATTTTGTAGCAAGAGTAGTTTAGAAGTCAAAAGTATAGTACCGCGGCACTAATGTTGTTTTCCGATTGCATTTTGGACAGTCAAAATCTTTTCTATCCTTTGTGCGTTTTTTTTGTTTGCAGCCTGAGCATTCGAGCACACAAAAGTCTTGGAATTCATCTAATATGGCCATTTCTGCCTCAACATAGAGCACTCCCATCTGTGGGAAGCTTTTATTATTTACGCAAGTTTACAAAATGACAGAAGGAAAAAGAATAGCGTCAAATGAGGAACTTCAACTATGACGTACAGAAGGTGCGGATGAGATATCTGCAATAGAGATAACTTGTTGGCCAGCAGGAGTGACTACGGTGGGATTGACAGATGAGCTTGTTGAAGTTTTCTCTGATGAACAACTTAACAACATTGTTTTGTTTTCATTTGCCCTATTTTTAGAACAGCTAATATGTTTAGTAGGTTCTATATAGGGAAAATAAAGCTGTAGAATAAATAGGAAAATGTCAGTACCAGCTGATGAGTGCGAGTGCCTGTGGGTAATTTGGATTGACACGTACTGTGGAGTTGTACCTGGTCTGCAGTGACAAGCCTGTATAATACATAGGTTATATAATGTTTTGTTATTATGTAAAATTATGTTGGTAAGAATTTTAGTGCATATGTACCTTGATAAGTAGAGATTCATATACTCCTTCCGAGGATTACAGGCAGATGTGCCTCTGTTGCCATTTTGGAGGCAACTTCATGTCCTTCTATTTCTCCGAAATCCTCCCATAGAGTGAAGAGAAACTGTTTTTTCCTGAGGGTGTGACAACAGAAGGAGGGAAGAGTAAGTACAATGATAACGCTTAGATGATAATTGATGATGGCAGCAAACAGATGGAAAAAGTGGTTACTGAGTCCAAAAAATTGTGGAGTCTGAGAAAATAGAATGTAAGATGTTATACTTACTGATTGTCACAAAGGGTAATTTCTCGACACCTATGATGACTGCGACCTGCGTTTTTTGGGGACCACAGCGAAGAACGATTGCCAGTATATCTGCGTATGTAATACATAATGAAATCTGGTAAGTGTTCTGTAGCAGTGAAGATGTATATTTCAGTGCCATAATAGCAGTTAGGATGGATATACCAATTTCAGCAGCAGAATCAACCAGCAGACGAGGAATGCGGTCAAAGGCTGTGATATTCAGCTTGGTAGGCGGGGGAAGTGGACTTTCAACCTCATTAGAAGGTTTGATTTGTTCAATTACTGTTTCTTTGTCAAGAATCCAGTAAAATTGATGTAGTGGCTTGCCGTATGAAGTGGGTGGGACTTTTACTTTTGCAGTAGAGATGAGGTAGGTATTCATGAGTTTAATCCTAGCTGCATACTGCTCAATTTCTTCAGCATACATAACTGCCTTAATTTGGCACTCCTAAAAGTAGGAGTCATAGAAAGTTCAGATTAGGTAAGTTGAGAGCGAAAGAGCAATAGTGATAAGACAAAATATAATAATGGTTTTACCGTTTCATCTTCCAAAATTAGATTTTGGAATATACATTTCTTGTCAAGGCTTTCCCGTGGGCGGGCTATTTCCACAATTTGAACTTTGCAAATCCAGTCTCGTGTTCCTGGTTCTATTTGGTTGATGTTCAATCTTAGTACCATGTTTGCAGGAAATTGAGTTAACCAAATAGTACTATCTGCAGGATAACATGAGTATTCAGCCAAAGTAGTTGCTTTGTTCTGTTTTTATGAACAGGGCTGATTAGACAAAAGAGGAAAAAGGAATGAAATGAAAGCAGCAGTGTGGAGTAAAATGCATCTTGTAGATGCATGAATGAGGATCTGATGTAGTAACGGAGCACTAAGAAAATCTGGTAAAATAAGTTAGGAGAAATAGTGAACATAAAGTACAAAGTCATACAAGAGCCTATAGTTTGTAGCATAGTACTTAGTTTTGCTGCCCTGTTGATGTTGTAACCATTTATGTGCTATTACTTCTTTGTTAATCATGAGATGCAGCAGTACAATTTGAGAATGTGGAAGTAGGAGATTGACAATCTGATACAAACAAAGCAGTCACATGCAAAAAGATGAAACGAAGTATACTACTTGAGAGTTCCAGCTTTTACTATTTGGTGCTATGAGATATAAACAGCAGAAACATAAAAAAGTTTGTATGGGAAAAGCAGAACAAATGAAAAGAATAACAATAGTGTTCTCATAGTAGAAGTACAACCATGTGTAAATCTGT
Organism: Solanum tuberosum; assembly: GCF_000226075.1. Lineage (NCBI taxonomy): Eukaryota > Viridiplantae > Streptophyta > Magnoliopsida > Solanales > Solanaceae > Solanum > Solanum tuberosum. The sequence goes on along the minus strand of NW_006239198.1, from coordinate 189,649 downwards.
TAGGGCCCTTTAGTGGACTTCAATGGAGACATAAAATTAGTTATAAGTGATTATTAATGTATAAAGTAGAATTGGAGAACTATTTTTTCAGTGAAAATCTGTTACAGGGACAGAAAAATGTTGCAGAATATTAAAACATGAACAATTATCTCTGAAACTTGACCGAAACCACTATAGATTTGGGAAAAACAATATGAACAAACTTTGAAAAATGTTGGTTGGACATGGTATTGTATCACAAAAATGTTAACTATAGCAGACGGTTTGATAAAAAAAGAAAAACAAAAGAAGAGATACAGAAGGTACTGAACACTTAGGGGCCGTTTGGTTACTGGTTAGAGTTATGCAGGTATTAGTTATACAGGGTTTAGTTATGCAGGTATTAGTTATGCAGGGTTTAGTTATGCAGG
>NW_006239198.1:145493-188481 GCF_000226075.1 Solanum tuberosum | reverse complement strand
CTTAGTGTCTACTGTGGGAAAACATGAAAAAGGAAGAAATAATACCTGAGAAAGGGAGCAAAAGTTTTTGTTGAATGAAAGGCTATTAAATTGATGTTATATGAGTAATATATATATAAGGGTAATATTATATATACTATATATATTATATATATATACACACATATATTACCTTACCCTTATCTAATATGTTATTTTAATATTTTTAGAAATATATATAGAAATTATAATATATATAGAAATTATAAAGGACAAAAAAACAACATGTGTCTTGTTAGAAATTCATGGGGTTTTGGTTGCCAATGAATTGGTGCCAAAAAAGATAGTAAATCAGTACATTGGGCAGGCCAAAAAGAGACAAAATTATTACATTTGACTACCTAATGTAATACTTTTTTGTTTTTTTGGCATCATTTCATTGGCAGCCAAAAGTGCTTGTATTTTGGAAAAGACAGATGTAGTTTTTTTGTCCTTTGTAAATAAGGATAGAAAATATTTATGTATGCATCTATGTATCTATGTATATGTGTATTACCCTTATGTATGTATATAATATATAGATATATATATATATATCTGTCTCTCTCTCTCTGTGTCTCTATATATATATATATATATATATTTATATATATATTTATATATATATTCACAGAGACAGACACATGAAACCATGTGTGATCTCGTCAGTTTGGTAGGAAAAATGTTATAGCATTAGCATTTTCTTTTTACTGTAACATTGAATCAAAGAAGATATTTTGGTCATCTATAGTGAAGAATTGAACATGCAGTATGTAGTTGAAGTGTGAAGAAGAAAGCTAACTGTATCTTTACTCCAATTTCTGAAGGAGACTGTAGGTAGTGAAGACTTTTTTGGTCATTCAGATAGTGCAATATGTGATCTTCATTCTTGCTTTATGTCAGTTGATTGTCCATCCATGTGAGTGGAATTTCACAAGCAAAGCAGATATCATCGTGCAGTCTTGGTCATCTGCTCTGCTGCAGAAGAAGAGCAGAGAAACATGTATCATTTATATCATGAATGTGATGAATTAATAACTAATATACTACACAGTCAGAATGGATGTAAAATACTTTTAAAATGAAGTAAGTCATTAGTGCTAACCTGAGATACCATTGTTTCAATTATTGTGCGTCTGACTTTAGCTGGAAACATGTATATGTCTTATGCAGTACCTGTTCAATGGGAATAAAGTTTGTAATATTAGTTGAGAAGTGTTTAGAAGAAATAAACCCTGAAAGGGATTTGAAAACAAATAGAAACTTGTGATACCTGTTGCAGTATTGGTACTTCAGAATCTATATTAGCGATGAGATGTGAGCTGATTGAAGCGGTGTCTACAATGTTATTGTTCCAGCAGTTTGGTGATATTCCTGTAGATTTTGTCTCTGGCAGTTTGCTATTGATGTGAAAATAAAGAACATGTTGTTAGAGAATACGAAGTTGGACTGACATGCCCCAAACATTGTAATTAGGAAGTAGACCCTCTTTATTTTGATTGGTAAGGAGTAACTTTTGTTATTAAGACACCAACAAAAGGTGATCCTAGGATAGTTATATCCAGAAGGAGATCAAAAAAGGGTGGAAAGCATGCTTGGCAACAACTAAACAAGCTCAAAGCTTTCAAAGGAAAGATAGTCCTGGACCATCTTGATTCTTGCCATCAAATTTTGTGGACAGATACAAGTCAATGGTCCAACTAACGAGGAGCATGAAGTTTAGGGGTCGAGGACCATAGGAGATGTGCTTTTAGGGTTGTGTATTGAAGACTGAAGACCAGCTCATCTGCTTGTACTACACAGTATGACATACCTGATAATTTGCTGTTAAACCATTTTGCCAACAAATAGTACCAGCTGATTCTCTAGAGAGTTCAATGTGTGTTAGATTCAAAGAGTGAAGAAGAATAGTGTTATTCTGTTTTGCATTATAGAATAACTTCGAGTAGTGAATTTGGCAGCAGTATTTGCTTAGTGTTCTTTGGAAGTTGGCTTTTTATTCTAGCCTGGTTGTTTTGACTTAATTGGGGCAACAAATACAGTATATTAATCTAATGCAATATGTACAACATAGAAATGGAGGAACTTACGTCTGTCAGTCAAGAGAATAGCCGTCGTTTCCTTAGCTGGAGAAATGTGAGCTAAAAAATCCTACAGAAGGTGGAGTAATCATGTATTATATCAGTCAGAAGTAAAGTTTAAACGAACATTTTATTTCTAAAATTACTCTACTTAGCAGAAAAGTGAAATGGCATGTGAATGAAAGTAGGAAAAATGTGAAAGTGCAAATAATAGATTCATGGCACACACAAATATATATGTTCAGACATTAGGTTAACATCTTAGAGCGTATGATGATTCTCCAATGTAGTTGTCTCTTCAGTAGAGAAGGTTTTAACGAAGAAGAGGTTGCTCCTCTTTCTGGTTGGCCTCTTTAACATGTGGTACAAATTTTATAAAAAATCTCCTTTCTTGTTGAATTATGTTGCACTCATGTATTGAGCAAGCGTTTTTTGAATGAACTTCAAACAACATAGAAGTCACGTAAATTGGAGGCTAGAACTTCAAACTTCTTTTTCAGCATACATAGACATGGAATGACAGCTGCTAGGGACTAATGAGAACATAATAATGTAGGTCAAGCAAACATTGTGGCATATAAAATTGCTATTGAGGAAAAAGGATAATTTGTATTTATAGAGCAAAAGACTATGACAGCAAAGTAAGAAAGCCCGAAAAGTGAAACAGTGAGGAATACATGATTGAGTCAACAAAGTCAATATTACAGCTGAAATTTTTTGCACTGTAATTACATGCAATTTCAGTGGGTAAGTTCCTTGATTATGAGATCGACATTTGACAAGTAAACTGAAGAGATAATGGAAGGAAATACAATTGAACTATTACTTTTTCGCAAGTCAGACGCTTGAACATTTGCTTGTTCATATAAATTATTTGTTACTTTCAAGTATGAACATGTATGTATCACTTTTAATAACTCTTTCGCCAGTTTAACACGTGAACGATTGGTTATTCTGAAGTTCTCATATTCTTTTGTTACCCATACTATTACCATCTATGTATTATAAGAGAAATACTAATGCTTTTATGTTGTACTGGATACAGGTGGACAAGTCATACGTAATGTTTGAGAATGAAGAGTCCTAATAGACAAATAATAGTGAGAGGGAAGAAGAAATCAGAGAGAAGTAAAGGGTTGTTTATTGATTACAATTAGACCAAGAAAAAAGTAACTGAGAATGATATCATCAGTTGAAATAATAATCTACTAAGAGAAAAAGTTTGGTATAATTAAACATAGCTGAGCTATTACTTTTTTGTGAGATTTGTATGTGAACATTTGGTTGTTGTTCTTTTGTTTTCCTACCTGAATTATGACTATGTACATATCATTTATCATTTTTTTTTCGCAAGTTTCACCCGCGAACAATTTCTTCTCCCTCTATCCTCTTTCTTTTACATCTATAGAACGCTATTTACTTGCCTTGTCCCTTGCTAATAGAATATACCCTTTGTTTGTGATGCTGATTTTGCCTAATATGGTCATGTCAATGCATGTTTGGATCAGCTAATAGTTGATTAAGTTCAATAATGACTGATTAGTGTTAATATATTTATTTTGAATGATAATTCCTGTCTGACTTCAAAGTTATTAATATGTAATGTAGTTAACGTAGGTGTATCGTTGATGAGAAAACTGAACACAACAATAGTTCTTAATATATTGTCACTATATTTTTTTTACATGTGAAATTAACATTACTGTCTGAGAATGAGAATCCTAATAGAGCAATTAAAAGTGACAATAAAGTAGGAAGTAGAGAGAACCAGAGAGTAGTTTATCGTTAGCTAAAATAATAACCTATAAAGAGCAAAAATTGCTCAAGTCCACAGTGAACTTCTTTTCATTACTACATGTACTTACTATGTAATTTTTAGTTGAAGTAAGTATAACTGGTAAAATCAGGAACTATATGTGTTACCTACAGAGTACAAAGTTGTCACTATATTGTTACCAATGTAAACTTGTAAGCAAACTATTACTGAAATACAATGAAGCACTGAAGTAGGAAACAGGTAGTTTCTAATATTAGTTTACAAATGTTTAGAAGAAATAGACCTTGAAAGGGTTTGTAAAAGCAATAGAAAATTGTGATACCTATTGTAGTATTGGTATTTCAGCATCTACATTAGGGATGAGGTGGCAGGTGATTGTAGCAGTGCGTACAATCTGATTGTTGCAGCACTTTGGTCATGTTCCTGTACATTATTGTTATGTTCATGGTGAGAAGTTGAGTAAAGACATTCATCTTTTGTCGAAATTGGAAAAGGGTGACGTACAATGGAAGAGAAAGTATGTGGTTTAGGATATATATAAGTCTGTGTTGTCAAAATTAGGAAGAAGAAGAAGTTTAAAAGTGCAACGAAAATAAGACAATGTATGGTGTACCTGACTCTATTGAACTGTGTGTTTGAATTGGTGACAGGTGAAATACAAAAGAGTAGAGAAAGGTAGTGTTACAATGAACATGTGTGTTGTAGTCTTAAATTTTAAGCAAAGTAAATACTTAAAAAATATAATATCACAGTGGCAAAACTGAATGTAAGATTACATGTTATATACCTCTGACTAATGAGTATTTTCAGTGCCTTTGGCTTTTCCTTTACTGCATCTGAAACTTTACTGATAGTCGTTCTACTTTTTTCCTACAGTAAGCGAAATTCATAAATGTGTATTTGACATTATTAGGCACTTTAAATGTGAATCATTCAAGCGTATATGACTATGGTGAGAATTAGGTATACTAAGTGGAAGAAAAATGGTAATGCTTTGTACATATTTGAAAAGTAAAGAAATTAAGTTGTAAGCAAATATAGATGATTAATTTTTCACCAAAGCTGATCTGTAAATTTAGAGAGAATATGGTTAAGAGGAAAAAAGTATGTACCTTTGATAGAACTCACAGACTTAGTTAAGTCAGTCTTCTAGTTGTACCTTGTATTGCTCTTTCTAACTGAGTTTATTTGCTGCTTTTTCAACAGTAAGGATTTGACATTTGTAATTCCCAAATATGTGAAGCTGCTACAATAATTTTAAGAGGTTGAGAGAGCAATTGAAAAGGATAGCTTGCATTTACTTTTGAATTAATGTTATGTGATAGAAGGTAAAGACCCTATGCTGTTTGACTAAGCTGAAGCTGTAATGAAGTATGCTTGATAAAGATTGTCAAACGAACAATAATAAATTCCATAGAGAATGAAGATCTTTGGACTGTTGTCTCTCTACAGTATGCAGCATATAGAAGCAAATATGTTGCTCAATTTACATAGAAAAAGGATTGATATTGTGAAGAAAGAAGGCAACAGATTGATATTGTCAGTTGTCAAACAGAAACAACTTCAGATGTGGGTTCAATGGCACAAATAAGAACAGAAATGTAAGAATAAGCATGACAAATCGTCTGTACCTGCTTCTTCTGAATGGCGTCTTTTGTTTTGTATGTTGGAAACATTGGTATTGAGTTCAACAGAATGAGCAGCACAAGGCATGGGATCCAATGTGTGGATATCAGCACAATTAAGCAGTTTCATTTTTGTTGAAATGAAGTTTGTCTTACCACTGGCTGCAGCTACAACCGTGTGACCGTTGTTAATCCTCTAGTTTGGGAAAAAAAAATGAATACAAAGCAGATTCGCTAGACGCGATTACCATATCAGTGTCTACGACATTGGCAGTTTCACATAAATAGTTAGGAATTAGGTTTAGCGCGAATGTGAAGCCAAAATGAGAAGATGGATGCATATATAAGTAAAGGTTAAGAATAGCACAAAAAGTATCATTGAATAACTGTAAGTTTGTAACTGAAATTGAAAAGCATACACAAATTCAGTACATAACTGTAAAAAAAAAGGTTGAGTAGACAAATATAAGCATAATAATACCTTTATCTGTTGATTTAGAAGTTCCATTTCCATTTGCATATGCTATTGAATCAACTGATGGAGCCATAGGCGGTGACAATTGCTTTTCCTGAAGATGTTCATCAACAGCAAAAACTTTATTATTCACTTGTGGAACATCATCATCCTCCACTTCCAAATGTTGTAGGATTTTTTGGATCACTGAGATATCCACGGCAGCATATTTACCAGCTTCTTCCTCCTGAAGTCATACTGTACTTTGAAAATCTTAGGACTTTTCTAAAGCGTTAACTTTAGTTTTCCCCTTTTTTAGGTTGTTCTTTTTCCTTTGGATATTCTTCAATTGATTGTCAATATTTGACAAACACAAATATGGAGAATCAATTGAAGGATATGCAAAGGTAAAATGAGGTGCTAAAAAATGGAAAAGTTGAAGTTGAAGCAAAAGTAAAGATGTATTTGGAAAATTTGAAAGAGTTGGAAAGTAGAGTATCACTTCAGGAGGAAGAAGCTGCTAAATATGCTGTGGTGGATATCTCAGTGATCCATAAAATGGTACAAGATTTGGAAGCGGAAGATGATGATGTTGTAGAAGAAAATAGTAAAGCTTTTGGTGCCGACGAAGATCCTGATGAAAGGCATCTTTGCTAAATTTTGGTCAATATTTTGGAGAATTAAAATCTCTCTTAACAGTGTGAATTTCTGTGTACAGTTGTTTTTCATGGTTCATTAGAATTCCTTCAAGTAGAGAAAACTCTTTATCATCAGAAGTTGATTTGAGATATGAAATAAGTTTTGGTACAGAGGAAGCTTGTGAAATAGAGGAGGAAACCATTACTTTGAAGTCGTGCGCCTTTGTTGAGTTCCATGTGCCTGTAGTAAGGGAGTTAATGACCGTTTTTGTCTTAGTAGTCATCGCAAAATCTATTGAAAGTTAATCACAAAAGATTTAGAACATTCCTTCGTTTTCAATATGCCTAAATAGAAAAATATATATATATATTGAAATGATTTGCAGTAAAATAATGATTAAAAAAGTGTTTGTACATTACCTGTAACGTCATTCAGTAGTAATGTACGTTGACTTAAGTGTGAAAATTGTATTTGAGTAGATGAAAATGCTTTATGTCCTCCAAACGTTTCTGATGCAAACTTTGGCTGTCATTTTTTGTGTCAAACAACAATTTCCAGTTAAAGAAAATAAGAAAGAATGGATAGAACGTATATATTTTATATATAGATGACGAAAAGTTGATGCTGATTGAGAATACATAAAAAGTAGATAAATATATAATCTTACTTACATTTAAAAACAGCTAAAGTAAAATAATCTGAAATTTAAGAATGTGTAGCATGAGGGTGCGTAGTTGTTACATTTGTTTGTTTTAAATGTATCACGAGAATGCTTTTTGAATAATTTCTTGATAAACCACATTATATGTAGAATGATCATTTGTGTCTTCTGTTGTAGCTGGGCGTATTAATATTTTCACATTGTTCGAACATTTTGCTCGAGATAAAGCAACATAAAGTTGTCCATGCGAAAAACTAGGTTCACGTAAATATATTCCAACAAATCTAATGTTTGACCTTGAGCTTTGTTTATAGTCATTGCAAAGCATAATCTTATTGGAAATTGTGTTCTCTTGAAGGGAACTGGTAACTTCTCATCCTGTGATGCTAGTAATGGTATCTTTGGAATGAAGACATGTTTATTTGTAAAATCACCACTGGAAATAGTAGCACTGATAACATGTGATTTAAAATCATGACATATCAATCGTGTACCATTGCATAAACCTTCAGTAGGATTTAAGTTTCTTAATAATATAACTGGACAATTTTTTTTCAAAGTTAATCTATAAGGTGGTAAGTTAGCAGGATGTAAGGTATGCAAGAAATCTTCAAATTGGCACTGATCAGTTGGTTCTATTGTTTCATCAATAGCTGTATAAACTGTAGCATCATCGGGAAATCTATGTATAAGCATGTCATTTATTTCATCAACAAAATCATTTTTTGTTGTCAAAATAATACGGGAAGTTATAAATGATGGATTAGAATAGAATGTTTGGAAATCAGGATATGTTACATTAAACAAAAGATTCAAAGATTCTATTTCTTCTGTAAAGGGAATAACAAAATTATTGGGAATTTCAATTTTGTTGTTGTTGTTAGTTTTCTCTTGTCCATTTCCAATTCTCATTAAATATGCACAAAATGCTGGATCTTTTTTTTGCACGCATGTTTTCAGATAAGCACAAATTTTTCTAGATGATTCCAAATATGAGAGTATAATAAAACTTTGAGTAATAAAGTCTTCCTTTTTCCCATTTACGAACAACAGGAAGTGTTTGTCTGAAGTCTCCTCCAAAAACTACAACTTTTCCACCAAAAAGTGTTCTTGTATTCATAAGATCTTTTAAAAGTGTATCAAGAGCTTCAATGGTGTTTCTTTTTGCCATTGACACTTCATCCCAAACAATTAACTTTGAATCTCGAATTAGTGTAGCTAGTGAACTTTGTTTACTAATATTGCAAGTGAAGTTTTCATCGATGTCAATAGGAATTTTGAAACGTGAATGAGCTGTTCGTCCTCCTGGAAGTATTGAAGCTGCGACACCTGAACTTGCAGTTGCCAAAGCTATGGATCCTTTTGTTCTTATAGCAGCCAGCAAAGCTCGATAGAGAAAAGTTTTTCCAGTTCCACCAGGACCATCAATGAAAAAAGCTCCTGATTTATTGGAATATACTCTTGCAAGAATTATATCATATGCCCTTTTTTGTTCAACATTTAATTTGCTTTGTAAATGTATATCTTCTTCAGAGACTATTATATTTCTTTCGAAATATATTTCTTTGGCCTCACTTGTTGTTTTACAGAAGCTAACATTTCCAAAGATATCTTTGAATTCATTTATGTTATGTCCCATTGAAAGTAGTACTTCATTGATATGATTTAAAACTGACTGCTGCATATTTTTGTTGGTCATAGTTGAAATTCGTTTAAAATCTTCTGACATAGAGTCTTCATATTTTTTCCAGAGATCTTTTGGGTTACCGGGATTACAAAAAACTAATAATGTTGCAAATAATCTTCTTAAACTATAAGGCATTTGATAGCTTACAGCTTCAGACATACACTGAATTAAGTTGTTATCAGAATGTAATAACCCTTTTTTTTCTGCAGCTTCTCTAAATGTAGTGTAATATTTTCCATCGATTGTACGTAGATCTTCGTATGATTTTGGTCCTCTTATGTTCATTAGAAGCAACCTAAGATAATATCTTTCTCCTTCGGTTGGATGACACGTCACAATACGTCCAATAGTAAGGCGTTGTTTTCGGCGTGACCACATTTTGTATGATGATGACCATACAAAGTGTTGGGGAAACTCTTTATATAGTAAATTTAGATTTATAGCATCGTTATTAATTTTGTTCATAACAAAAAATTCTGTTAACATTGTTTTCTTTATCATTGGATTGTTCATTATTTGATTGATAGTTTGGTTATTTTTGAAAGAAACAAATTGTTGTCCATCATGATGTACTTGCAATTGGCAAACAGCTGGAGTCATTTCACTTATTGAAAAAGCAAAGAGACGCCACGCAACTTCTGGAGGAGAAACCCATCTAGCAGATTGGTATTCTTTGATTTCATCTATTTCTACATTAGTATCATTATTATGTACAGAGAATGCAATTTTGTCATGTCCTTTGCAAATATATTTGTAAATGTATTTGATAACTTTAATGTCAGAACATATTTCAACATTAATATGACAATTGAATTTCTTAAGCAAAAACGGATTGTACGGGACAGTCCACGAATTATCAATGTTGTGTCCTCTAACTTTGATTGGTGTGATCATTTTTGGTCTCTTGTAAAGAGGATACGAATTTTTTCCTTTGGTTGTTTGCTCGGTAAGTTGCTTTGGATATTAAACTTACATTTGCCATCTTTCTGCATGCAAGAATTTGAAGGATTCAAATTGCCACAAGGACCATGGATCATGTGCTTGGTCACAAGTTTGTATAGATGATGATCAATATGAGGATCAGGTAATTCAGCACATACAATTTTATCATATGACTGTGGTGTTAGCAATTTATATTTATCAGTAAGTATAATGAGAAAATGGGCATGTGGAAGACCTCGTTTTTGAAACTCAATTGTATACATAAAAGCTGCAATCTTTCCAAATATGTTTCTTTTTTGAATATCTGTTTTAAGTTCTTCTACTTTTGCTCTGAATACTGTACTAACTAAATCAGGTCTGTTTTGAACTTGTTCCATTGGGTGTAAATGTTCCTGTATTTCAGGCCAACAAGGATTACAAGTCATCGTCAGAAATATGTCGGGTTTTCCAAAATGTTGTACCAAAGCAATGGCATCCATATATCTTCGTCGCATATCTCTTGGGCCTCCCATGAAACTACCAGGAAGGAATTTTTGTCTGCCAATATTGGAAGCATCTCTTTCTCCTTGCCTTAATAAATCAAGAATTCCTTGAAAGGCTTCAACTCTAAAGAGATCTTGATTAAATGAAACAAAATCTAATCTTTGTGTCTCAAGTTTGATATATTGGTCAACTATGTATTGTTGAAATACTCTTCCAGAATGTAAAGTTTCATTTGGTTCTTCATCTCTTATTTGAAATTTATAACAATAATATTCACGACAAGAAACAGTGTCTCGTTTTCTTAATCCTTTTGATAAAACTGTAGATTTGATGTGAAGGAGTGTATCAATAGAAGTGATATTGTTTATACTTGGTAGTTGGTCATATTCAGAAGCGTTTGTAGTTTTGGAATAAGTATATGTGTTGTTGATTTTTTTAATACCACAATGCCAGCCATTTTGACCATAAGGAAACAATAATGGATACTGTAGTGGGTCATAACAACCATAATAGTAATTGACCAATTGGGTTTTGTTACTATGAGTGTAAATTCGAATATGTGGTGTGGGAATTTTATCATTTAATTGATCTTCAATCCAAATTGCCCCAACTTCGGATGCAGTTGGTAAGTTATATGTTCTTTGGTCTAAATTGGAAGTTGAGTTTAGAGCAATGTAAAATTCAGATAAATTTGGAACAACTGTTAACGATCTCAAAAAAGTAGAATAAGGATTAAGTTTGAGGATATCTATGAGCTTCGTAATAATCAGCTCATTAAGATTAGCTGATAACGTCATTCCATTTGTTAGCTCATTTTCATTATCATAGAAATATAACTGTAAATTTGTTGCTTTTCCTGTTGAGGGTATCAAATCATCAATGAAGTGATACATTTGTCCCTGGACTCTAAATGTATAAATACCATGATTTCTCTTTGCCAATTCTCTATCATAATGTACTCCAAGTGAAGTGAAGGAAAACATGTTATTGTAGGCTCTACTGTAAGTACGAAAATGTTGACATTCTTTAGAATCACCCAAGAAGAAATTGCGCAAATCAGTAGGCATGTTATGAGAGCTTAGTTTAATTGATCCATTATCACAACAAAAACCTGGTGATTCATATTGAAACCTTTTTGCTACACAGAATTTGCAATTTGGAACTTTCTTTAAAAGCAAGTAATCTTTTGGCATTAAATTATCATTTTGTAGATTGATTTCTAACTTATCTTTGCCTGTGCGTCGTAAAAAGCATTGAGTTGTTACATATAAAGTCAGAAGATTGCATTGTTTTTAATTATTTTAGTAGAAACATGCATACCTTTATTTGCAGCACGTCTTGAATTTAATTTGCTTGCAACATGACATGTAGTTGATGTTGATCCTAGTGTGAGGAGCACAAATATTTAGAGATAGCTAAGTAATTATGACAAGTGAATATAGAGTAAATAATGGAACTAATATTTCTAAACTGACCTAGTTCGAAGGTAGATAAGCAAGTGACTATATGTTCTCCTCTGGTTGAAGAACATGGGACGTTTGTACGTTTCGAAGCTGCAAGTACAAAATGAGGAGAATAAATCTATTAACAGTACGTCAGCCAAACCGTGTAAGTATGGCGATAGAAATTGAGAAGAGAGATTTGACCAAAGGAAGATAAGAACATGCGTAGGTAACCTTTTTCAGGAGATAAAGAAGGATTGGTAATTGCAAGAGCAGCAGTACTATTCGATTGACGACAGGTTTTTTGTCTTTTTGATTCAGCCCTTTTTTCTCTTAGTTGGGATAAAAGCAGCTGTTTTCTCTCCGGTGACATTTGTGCATATCTGGTACGTCGACGCAAATTTGTGTCAGAAGTTGTTTCCTGGGTAGGCACAGTATTTGTATTTTCTTCCATTCCTGTTTCAAGTAATTGATGATTTGTTAAAATAGCGTACAACGTAATGTAAAGGGGGAAAAATACATAGAATAGGGGGAAAAAAGGCTCGTCACAGCAGCAGCCTAATATGGACTCATATGAGCAGCGCAACATTTTGAGGAAATAATGCATAAAAAACATCTGCAGTTGATTGAATGAGTAGTTGTTTGTACAATGAGTAGATCATTTGTTGTGTTTGAAGCCATATGACTGTAGAGTACCACAAATGGAACAAAACTTATCAAATAGAAGATGTTTTCATAGTGTAAAGGTAGTTTGGTAGTTCAATAGCCATATGGAAAAGTTGATGTTGCTACGAAGGATGAATCCATTGTTAGTATTATGTAGAACAATTTGAAGCATTGGAATAATGGAAAGGGAGAACATGAGTTCATTAGGTTGTGTCGCACTGTTAGTAAAGGGAGATAACTATTGCAAATATTGTGCGACAGTAAAAACACTATATGGTCCAAAAATTTGTGAAGACTAAACAATAGTGTCACGATGATTTACTATTAGCAGTAAAATATACTGAAGAGACAATATGGGAAAAAAGTAACACATATTATATGCATTTGCAAATGACTTGTGACCATTTGAAAGCAGCCTAGTTTTATTCATACATGTAAATTGATTTTGGTTAAGAAAAAAGAATAAAGCTTGGCTCTTCCTATTGGGAAAATTCCATCTATTTGAAGGAATAGAAATATTTACAAATAGCTACGTAATTAGTAAAAATGAATATAGTCAAAATAGTGGAAGCGATATTTCCAAACTAACCCAGTTTAGAGGCAGATAAGCAAGTAACTATATGCTCTCCTGTAGGTGAATCAGATGGTGCAATTGTATTTTTGGAAGCTGCAACCACAAAGTGCAGGAAATAAATGTATTAATAGTGCGTTAGTTGAATCGTGTAAGTATAGCTATAGATATTAAGAAAAGAGATTGTACAGAAGGAAGATAAGAATATGCGTAGTAATTGATTCTGGTTAAGAAAAAAGGATAATGCTTGGCTCTTCCTATTGGGAAAGTTCCATCTATTTGAAGGAATAGAAATATTGACAAATAGCTACGTAATTAGTAAAAATGAATATAGGGAAAATAGTGGAAGTAATATTTCTAAACTGACCTAGTTCAGAAGTAGATAAGCAAGTAACTATATGTTCTCCTGTAGGTAAAGCAGATGGTGCAATTGTATATTTGGAAGCTGCAAGCACAAAGTGAGCGAAATAAACGTATTAATAGTGCGTTAGGTGAATCGTGTAAGCATAGCTATAGATATTCATAAGAGAGATTGTACAGAAGAAGATAAGAATATGTGTAGTAATTGATTCTGGTTAAGAAAAAAGGATAATGCTTGGCTCTTCCTATTGGGAAAGTTCCATCTATTTGGAGGAATAGAAACATTTACAAATAACAACGTAATTAGTAAAAATGAATATAGTAAAAATAGTGGAAGTGATATGTCAAAACTGACCTAGTTCAGAAGTAGGTAAGCAAGTAAGTACATGCTCTCCTGTAGGTGAATCAGATGGTACAATTGTGTTTTTGGAAGCTGCAAGCACAAAGTGCGGGAAAGAAACGTATTAATAGTGCATTAGTTGAATCGTGTAAGTATAGCTATAGATATTCAAAAGAGAGATTGTACAAAAAGAAGATAAGAATATGCGTAGTAATTGATTCTAGTTAAGAAAAAAGGACAATGCTTGGCTCTTCCTATTGGGAAAGTTCCATCTATTTGGAGGAATAGAAACATTTACAAATAACAACGTAATTAGTAAAAATGAATATAGTAAAAATAGTGGAAGTGATATGTCAAAACTGACCTAGTTCAGAAGTAGGTAAGCAAGTAAGTACATGCTCTCCTGTAGGTGAATCAGATGGTACAATTGTATTTTTGGAAGCTGCAAGCACAAAGTGCGGCAAAGAAATGTATTAATAGTGCGTTAGTTGAATCGTGTAACTATAGCTATAGATATTCAGAAGAGAGATTTTATGGAAGGACGATAAGAATATGCGTAGGTAACCTTGTTCAGGAACAGAAGAAGATATGCTAATTGTTAGAGCGGCAGTACTATTTGATTGGTGAAGGTTTTTTTGCCTTTTTGATGTAGCCCTTTTTTCTCTTAGCTGGGATAAAAGGAATTGTTTTTTCTCCAGTGACATTTGTGCATATCTAGTACGGCGACGCAAATTTCTGTCAGAAGTCGTTTCCTGGGTAGGCATATTATTTGTATTTTCTTCCATTGCTGTTTCAATTAGTTGATGATTAGTTAAAAGAAGTTATAGCGTAATGTAATGTGGGAAAAGTAGATACAGCTAACCCAGAAGAGGCGTTTGGCAGCAGTAGTGTAATATGCAGCAATAACAAGCATCATATAAGTAGTACAACATTTAGATGGAAGTATGCATAAAGAATAAATTCAGTTGATTGAATGAGTAGTTGTTGCTACAGTAAGTAAATCATATGGTGTGTTTGAAGCCATAAGACTGTAGAATACGACAAATGAAACATAACATATGCAGTAGAAGATGTTTTGATATTTTGAAACTACTGTGGTAGTTCAACAGGCATATAAAAAAGTTTATGTTGGTGGGAAAGACGAATGTGTTCTTATTATTGTGTTGGACAGTTTTGATCAGTTGAAGAATGGGAGGTGAAAGCAGAACGTAATTAGGTTGTTTCAGACATCAGTAAAGCAATATAATTATTGCAGCTATTTAATGATGTTTACAATTGCTAAGAAGAAACGATTTAGTTGGTGGCACGAGTTAAGGGAAAGGAAAAGTAATATTGTATACCTAACAAAATTGCAGTAAACATAGTTGCTATGTAATTAGACATACCTATTCACATAATATTGTAAGAAAGCGTATAACAAATTTACAGGCCGGATGAAAAAGTAATGTATCTATAGAGAATATTGGCAGTATGGTATTTATCATGTATGCAGTCATAATGTTCTAATGGAGTTAATGTAACCCAGCCACAGGTAAAGTGCAATAATATTGTAATTAACTGCATAATGAACTGTGCAGTTTAAGTATTCATAATAACTGACCTCTATGTTCAAGCGGTTATAAGAATTGTGTAGCCAGATGAACAGATTTAAGGCACATGATAGTGAAAACGTGTTGCTGAGGTAATTGAGTGAACTCATTAATGCAAGAAACTGATATTGAGAGTAAGGTAAACATAAAGATGAAGATCATGGAAGTCCATGGAAATGTTACTTTTATGGTTGATGTAAAGCATAAGAAAGGTTATAGTAATAGCTATAAAGAATTGCTACACTGATTGATAAAATTATCTGTTCAACCGAAAGAAAAATAAAATTGTTACCTGAACTGAGTGTAGCTTTTCTGTGTTCTTGGGAAATGTGAACAGTGGTAAACAGTGGATTTAGAATTTTCCTGTAGGGGAAGAAAAGAGGCAAGAAATTAAGATCTTTCATAGTAGTTGCTGTACAATTTGAAGAACTTTATTAGATAAGATCATAAACAATTGTGTGCAGCGAAATGGAGAAGGCAGGAACGAGTTAAATATTGGGCAGAAAGTCGACACTACGTAGAGGTGGGACAAACAGATGTGGGAAAGTTGCTCTATTAATTTGCAGAGGAAGCCAGAAAAAGTGGAGACTCAAGTTAGGATAGAGTATAAAAGTAAACTGTGTGTGCCTTTTAAATCTGTTTTTATTTGCACATGCATATATATTATATATACACATGACTATTTGACAGCTATAAGTGTCTAATATACAAAATAATTAGGCATAATTCTGGAAATGAAGGTATAGCAGCAGAGTTGAAGTGATTCAGCTTTCAGTGTAAACATTTGGTGTGACACTGCTAAACGTGGGAGTTTGTTGTATAGTCATTTTATCATGTGAAGGCTGCATTTTCTATTGGTGCTACAAGTGACTTTTATGCTTTTATAATTATCTTCCGTTATCGTGTGATATTAGAGCAACATTATCGTAGCCTCTTTAAGCCTACAGGCTACAATGCAGTGAAGTACCACATTTGTGAGGCATTGTGTGAAGTGATTCCATTCGTAAATGGAAAGAAGGAAAGAGGCAGGAATAGAAAGCATTATATTTTGGGTAATTGAAATCTGAAGCAGAAGTTGAAGAAAGAAAAGAGGAAGTACTGAATGTGAAGTATGTAAGCATTTTTGTTAAAGAAAAGCAATGTTAGCCTTTAGCCATAAGTTTGATGTTGTGCAACGAAACATGGGCAGTGTATTGCAACGTAAAATTATGAATATACTACCTTTTAGCTCAGACGTTGATTCTGCGTGAAAAGAACTGCTCATATACAAACAGAAGAGGAAAATCTGTGACTGTCCATTATCAATAGAGAAAGTGGAGAACTGAAATTTTGGTGAACTCTAATTTGAAGGCTATGAGAGTATGTGGAACAAGTATAGCACTTTACAGTTGTAGTTGTTACTATTGGGGCGTATGACATATAAACTGCATAAGCATAATAAACATTGTATGGTGTATTAAAAAACCAAATAAGGAATAGCTAAAAACAGAGACAGCAGTCTTATGAGCGTGGAAGTACATTCAACACCAATGAGGTAAGAACAGAAAGTTTAACTAATGGGAACAAGTTACAGTGGAAGTAGATGCAAAGCAAGGATACAGCTTTCAAATATATTTGGTGGGGGTAAATATATAAACAGCAAACATGTAGCAGAAACAAATGATGTACCTTTTGTATCATTCACTCACAAAGGAATATGTTGTAGAAAATCTGCAAGAAAAGGCAATAAATTTTGTTAGTTTGGATGTGAAGATAGTACAGAAGTTGGCAATTTTGTACAAACTTTCTGTTGTTATGTAGGAATACAGGACGTAGGAAGCAATAAAAGAAACAGTAACCAAACAATGCTTCTTCCTTGGAATTGACAGTGGGAAACAAAAGTACAGTAAAGGATGAAAGTCGTATTTTTTATTACAGTGGCTGTTTTTGTTATGTAGTTTTTTGCGGCCTATGTCAGAATAAGATGTAAATGCTGTTTATATTGTAACGACATTTAACTGTGGGAAAAGAAATGATAAGCTGAAGAAAGAAAGTAAGGAGAAGCTTAGAAGCAACTATTTCCCTACAATGGTACTGCTAGCAATAATGATTTTGAATATCCATTAACAGTTTAGACTATTGTGGAAAAAAGAAAAGTGCAGAAAGTTGAAACATTAATTAAAAGAGTTGAATGAAAAGTGATGCGCAAACAGTGGAAACTAAATCAGTAAGAGAAGCAGTAAATTAGCAGTACAAATGAAGTACAAGTATTTAGTCGTAGCACCATTATGAGAGACTTTCCTACTGGAGTGACTAATAGAAATGGGTGACATAAGAATTGTCACTGTACTTGGAATGTTGTAGCTACAGGGGAACAACACTATGAGACAATAGCTCTTGGGTCTAGGAGATTGTATAGTTGATGCGGGAAAACACATAAGGTACCTGTGATGACCGGTGGGATGTCTGTGAATCTTGTGGAGGGGGTAGGCTGTATATACGGTTTGCGCTGGCAGCTGAAGCAATCGGTCTAAGGTGACGGTAATGAAGATGCTGCTGCATACGGTGGAGGCTGTTGTGTATCAGTGGTATCTGAAATTGTATACATTATGAGAGAAAACACATAAGGTACCTGTGAGAACGTGAGGGATGTGTGTCAATCTTGTGGAGGCCTATTTCTTAGCAAACCACGTGTACAGCCAGAAAATGTATTTTTCTTCTTCCTATCAGTGATTTATTTCTAATTTTTATCTCTAGATATAAATTGCATTTGCAGAACAAATGGCACTTTTTTTTGATGTGATAATGAAGCAAACACATGCTTTAAAGTTATGAAGATATAGACTGCATCAAAAGCTCTTCTCGCAATTGTGAAAAGTTTGTATGTCAATATCTTATCGTTGAAAGTGTGTGGTTCGATGGTGAACACAGTGTAATAGACAAATATATGCAATTATTCATCAGAAGTTTCCAGTACATGCATACAGTATAATATCGCTCAATATAGTGTACAGGCGCGAATTTAACAATCAGAGAAAGAGCAAAACCGAACACAAATTAGGAATGGGAGAAACAACAAACGATGGAAGAAACATGTAAATTTTACCTAAAGCATGAACAAGTATCTGCGCAGGTTGTCTGAGAGAAACAGAAATCTTCAGGAAAGGTTGAGACAAACGGAAATGTTGAAGAAACCTTCAGCGAGAAATTTAGAGGCTGCAGACAAACCGAAAACAGTAAAGAACAGATGGATTCGCTATTGAAGAGTTCAAAAGTACAACGAAGAGTTGAGAGGGAGAGAAATTAGGTTGGCTTAAACGACGAAGACGTACCTGCGCAGCTCGTAGGAGAGAAACCAAAATCCTCAGCAAAGCTTCAGCGACATATTTAAAGTCTGTAGACAAAGAGAAAACAGTAAAGAAGAGATGGAGTCGCCATTGAAATTTCGGTTAAACAACGACGAAGAACCTGCGCAGTTCGTCGGAGAAAAACAGAAGCCTTCACGAAAGCTTGAGAGAGATGTACACAAACACAAAAGAGTAAAGAACAGGTGGCTTCACCATTGAAGAGTTGATGAGAAGTAAAAAGAATAGCGGAGAGGGAGAGAAATTAGGGTTACAAATTTGAGAAACTTCTAGAGAAAGTGAATGGAAAATGAGAGAGGCGTTTATTGATGTACAATTAGTACTACGTTTAGTACAATCAAAAGATGCATTGTTGGTCCTCTAAATGTACAAGTTTTAAATGTACAATTAGTACTGCCTTTAGTACACTGAGCAGATGCAGTGTTGGTCCTTTTAAATGTACAATCAGTACTGCCTTTGGTACAATCAGCAGATGCAGTGTTGGTCATTTTGAAGTGGCACTTCTAAATAAGGGTAACTAGGGTGGGGAGGCCCGTGGCAAGCACGGGCCCAATAGTCAA
Organism: Solanum tuberosum; assembly: GCF_000226075.1. NCBI lineage: Eukaryota > Viridiplantae > Streptophyta > Magnoliopsida > Solanales > Solanaceae > Solanum > Solanum tuberosum. The sequence continues at coordinate 169,242 of NW_006239198.1, read as the reverse complement.
ACTATTATGCTTGTAGGAGATAGATAATATTATATATTATATTAATATGTACGATAGACATTAGTATGGCGTCGAGTTCAATGACTTGCACATACTAACTAAAGTAATATACACAAAATAATATAGTACATGTTGCAGTTTTGCTATATAAGATTAGCATGGCATTGTTTATGGCATATGTTGAGGATGCTGCAGTTTGCTTTTCCAGAGCTAATGTGCCTCATGCAAAAAACCAGAGCATAGGGAGAGTCAGCCATTATGTTGTCCCTATTATAAGCAAAAGTGACAAAATGGGAGGGCTGAGTTCCTGTAATTGGATAGTATGAAGTCTGTTAGAGTAAAGAAATTTTAATATAGGGATCAAATAGAAAGGAAAGCATGGAATGATGAAAAAATTCCTACAGCTGCCTTTGAATGGCAGTGTGATTGCCCTAATAGTGTATGCATAGTGTATGACATCATAACAAAGTAGAATAAGGAAAATGTAGAAGAATGTATGCACTGGAAGTTATGCTTGAAATCGGACTCGAACTATGGGAAAAGATGACAAGGGAAGAAATAATACCTGTCAAAGGGAGCAGAAGTTCTTGTTCAATGAAAGCCCATTAAATTTAGGTTGTATGAGTAATATATATATAACGGTAATATTATATATTATATCTTATATATACGTACACACATATATAAAAAATATGTATTACCTTATCCTTATCTAATAATAATAACAAAAAAATTTAGAAATATAGAAATTATATAAAGGACCAAAAAAAAAACATGTGTCTTGTTACAAATTAATGGGGTTTTGATTGCCAATAAAAGGGTGCCAAAAAAGACAGAAAATCAGTACATTGGGCAGGCCAAAAAGAGACCAAATTATTACATTTGACTATCTAATGTCATTTTGGTTTTTGGTTTTTGATTTTTGGCATAAGTTCATTGGCAGCCAAAACTGCCTGAATTTTGGAAAAGCCACATGTAATTTTATTTTCCTTTGTAAATAAGGATTTAAAAATTTGTATCTATCTATGTACGTATGTATATATATATATTACCCTTATATGTGTATATATATATATTACCCTTATATATGTGTATATATAAAAATCTATATATATACATACATACACATCTATACACACATATATATATCTCTATATACAAACATATATTTTATCTATATATATATACATAGATATATTATATATATATATAGAGAGACATCCATATAGAGACACAGATACATGAATTCATGTGTGATGTCGTCAGTATGGTAGGAAAAAGATTATAGCATTAGCATTTTGTTTTTAGTGTAAAATTGAATCATGGATGATAGTTTGCTCATCTGTAGTGAAGATTTGCAAATGCAGTGTGCAGTGGAACTGTGAAGAAAAAGTGTAACTGCATCTTTATTCCATTTCGTGAAAGAGACTGTGGTTAGAGAGCAGTTTTTACCTCATTCAAATAGTGCCATATGCGATCTTCAGTGTTGCCTTATGTCAGTTGATTCTCCATCCATATGACTACAATTTGGACAAGCAAACTACATATCATTCTGTATTCCTGCTGATCTGTTCTACTGCAGAAGAAGGGCACAGAAAAATCCATCATTTATATCATCAATGCGATGAATGAACTAATATAGTACATGGTTGCAGCAGGGCAGATAAAGTCAACACAAACTTAAGTAAGTCAGTCATTTTGATGGAAAGCTGATATTTCAACCTTTTAGAAGACTTTTGAATGTGGCTACTTGAAAGCTGAATTGCACATTACACAACTGAAAATGCAGTTGAAAAGTTGAGCAAATAGAAAAAATTAATTCATGTTGAAAGTTTATGATGCCTGAGATACGGTGTTCATTGATAAAGGAAAATAGTATTCATTTGAACAATTGGTTGTATTGTCAATACATACTTTCAACTGTAGTAAGTTTTCACTTACTTTAGTGGCAGTTATCTTTTGTAAGATGCTCACTGGACAATACGTCTATATGAAAGAAATTTACCTGGCAATCGATTCCTATAGATATAAGGACATGCACAGAATTGAAAAAGCAAGGGCAGTTATTGTCTTATGATGTCTTTTTGATGTTTGTTTTAACCTATGGAAAGGAATCATAGTTGATGTCATTGATTTGAAATGAATTAACGAAATAGTAATATTCCAAAATGGAAGAGAAAGTATGTAAGTATGAATAAGAAAGTTAACTGCATGTATATTCCAATTTCTGCAGGAGACTGTACGGACTGACTACTTTTTACCGCATTTAAATACTGCAATATGTTATCTTTAGTCTTGGTTTCTGTCATTTGATTGTCCATCCATATGTCTGCAGTTTCAGAAGCAAAGCACATATGATTGTGTAGTCCTGCTGATCTGTTCTACTGCAGAAGAAGGTGACAGAAAGATGTAGCATTTATATGATGAATGTGATGAATTAAGTAATACAATACATGGTCCTAGAAGGGCAGATAGAATGTGAAGAGTAACTGAAGTAACTCTGTCAGTTGCTTGTATTCCCTGATGAAAGCACCAGTCATAAAAGCTCTTTATGTTGGTGTGTGCGAAAACCCTATTATAACAAGCTTTCAAGCTACCAAGTGTGGGAGGTAGACAATGCATTTGCAGAAAAGTAAAAGACATTTGAATGTGTAATAATTTGACAAAGGCACAGAGATTAGTGCTGCTCTAGTCTTATAACAGGAAGAATGTAATTTACATTCTTCATTTCCAATATATGTTGAAGAATGGATGTAAAAACATTTACAGTTTAAGTAAATCATTAGTGCTAACCTAAATAGATTTTTCATTTCAATATATGTTGAAGAATGGATGTAAAAACATTTACAGTTTAAGTAAATCATTGTTGGCCTCTTATTTGAATCTGGATCAAGACATCTTAGAGTAGTCAATAGAGCTCGTTTAAGGGCGGTTGTGGAAGGCCTTGTCTCGATTGTTGGATCGACTACTTCTTCTGAGCGTTTGCTGCCAACCATCATCTTGAGCCAGTCAACAAGATTCACCTGTATACACCAAATAAATGGCATATTAGCACAACAATTACAATGGTTGATGAAGTTGCTGAAAACCATGGAGATCAATGTTTAAATACTAATAATAACACTGGAAGAGCATACCTCGGGAGCAGGGCGACCATAATCCACAGGATCTCTTCCAGTGATGGCTTCCAGAAACACAACACCGTAGCTGTATACATCACTCTTTTGATTCAGGAGACCACTATTTGCATACTCAGGAGCTACATATCTGTTGTGAGGAAGTTGGCCAAACATAGGGAGGCGTTTAGTGATGACTAAAGAAGGATATTCGACTAACACGAGGTGTAGACAGAGAATAAGCTCATCCAAGATAGCTCTATGAATGTACTTACCCGAAGGTGCCCATAACTCTGGTTGTAATGTGACTCTTCCCTGCACCGAGCAACTTGGCCAGGCCAAAATCAGAAATTTTTGCATTGAAGTCATCATCTGGCAATATGTTGCTTGAGTTGATGTCACGATGCACCACCTTGGGCTCAATTGCCTCGTGTAAATATGCCAGACTAAAAGTATAAAAAAACATTTATAAGAGAACAAAAAAAAAAACTCCTTCCATCCCAATTCAAGCGTCTTACTTTCCTTCTTAGCCCGTCCCAAAAAGAATGCCTCTTTCTATATTTAGTAAGTTTTCCAATTCCAACATTCTACATGGAACATTAAGACCACAGGATTCAAAGGACCACAGTTAACACCACAAGATTCAAAAGTCTCCTTTTGGTTCCAAACTCTGTGCTCAGTCAAACTAAGACACCTAAACTGGAACGGTGGGAGTATGAGATAGTAAATGCTAAGTTGAAAATAGAAGAAAAGTCACGCTTTAGCAGTGCCAAGGAGAATCTTCATCCGTGCTTCCCATGTAAGATATCCGTGCTGTTGCATAGCTCCATGTAGCCACTGCTCTAAATTCCCATTGTTTATGCACTCATAAACCAGTAACCTGAATAAAACAAGGATCACCATACAAAGTGGCGTCTGAAGTGTTAATACTGAAAAACTATATCCACTTATAGACACAAGATAAAATATGTCTCTTAGCAACATGAAGAAAAGAGTACCAGAAGCCTTTCTCCTTTCATGTTGTACTAAAGAAGGTAAGCCTAACATATTAGCCAAAACTAAATAATATAATCCAACATCAGCCGCGAGAGAGGATGGTGGAATATCGATTTTCCTGTTCCATAATATCACATGAAAAACTTATCCTTCCCTTCCTTATTTCCTAAACTGGGAGATGATGATTGAATCTCAAGTTTCAACAAAAAAAGTGCAGTTACACTGCTAGATAGTACTCCATCCGTTTCAATTTGTTTGTTTTACTTTCCTTTTAAATCCATTTAAAAAGAATGTCTCTTTTCCTTTTTGACAACTCTTTAATTTCAACTTTATACGTAGCATGTTTAAGACCACAAGATTAAAGGATATTTTGGTACATTCTATATATCTTTAATTAAAGACCAGGAGATTCACAAGTTCTCTTTACTTTCTTATACTCGGTACCAAGTCAAAACCAGACAAATAAATTGAAACAGAGGGAGTAAGTTACTACTGCCTATATGATGTAATGAAGAGAAACAAAAGAGTTTTGAAAAGTGTACCTGTGAGTTCCTTCAATACAGTAGCCCAAAAGTCTAACCAAATTCTTATGTCGGACATGACCGATGGCCTCAACTTCCACTTGAAATTCTTTCTCTGCTTGTCCTCTATAGATGAAGGACCCCATAAGTCAAATATTTTTATATATATGCAAGTGAGGAGACAAATTATTGAAGTAACAATAGAAGACTATCGAAACTTACAGATTATTCAATAGTTTTTTAACAGCAACTTCAGTTCCGTTAATCAGCTGTCCCCGGTAAACAATGCCATAACCACCCTCTCCAATGATGTTATCCTTAGCAAACTTGTTGGTTGCAGTTTCAAGGTCCCTCAGAGTAAACCAATGGCCCCAACCTAGGTGAGAGAACTCAGGCAAACCAGAGAGAGGGGACGGGACATTCGCAGGATGTGAAAGATGATTTACTGTTCCAGTAACTCCCTTTTCCCCGGACTCAAATGTTCCGTCTTTGTCTAAATAATTAAATGAGTCTGATTGACTATTAATGTCAAAATCTTTCATCTTGTCAATATTTGAATGTGCCAAAAGCTTATCGGAATCTTTCTCACAGTATGTGTCTTGAAATGCAAGGGGATTCCTATAGTGGCTCCCATAGTTGCTTGTTGAGTTTTGATCAACTCTTATTTGTTTGGAAGTACATTTTAAAAATAAAAAAAAATTATACTCCATCTATCCTATTATATGTTTCCCCGTTGGACTTGGCACGACGCTTATGAAAAAGACCAACTTAGAGAATGCATAAATTTAGATCATTAGCCTTTCTATAGGATAGAAGTCATATTCTCAATTAGTAATCACCGAAAATAAAGAAAGAAAAAAACTCATTCTACATTTTCTTTTTCCTTAAGCTCATATAAATTAACCAAAGGAATGCAGTTGCATTGAGAGGAAGAGAACTCAATAGACCATTATTCTTAGTGAGAGTGTATTTGGTTTTAGGATTGGTTGTGGTCATTATGGAGTATTTCAAATTGTGCCCAAGGAGAAAAAAAAACACAAACACATTTTTTTTAAAGGAGAACTAACATGCACATACAAAAAACTAATGGAATTAACCACCAAAGAATAGGAGAACAAGTAAGAGGTTGAGACTCGCAACAAATCAGTATAAAGAAAAAGGTCATATAAAATACAACTAAGTGATAAAATAACGGAATATATTGATATATCAATTCCAACAAAAGAAAATTATCATGTCGTAGGTGTTGACATCCAATCCTGATTTTTTATATTTTTTTGATAACTGAGAAATCCGTCTGTGACCCGCCCTTTGGACCAATCACATCCAATCCTGATTTTAAGAGGTCAGTTATATCATTTTTTAAGTATTTCTGCATTGCGTATATCAACTTCCTAATCATTTCGATTTGAGTTTTCGTCTGCCTGATTGAACAGTTATTGTATCAGAAAATTCCCACAACATAAACAGAATTAACAAGAAAAATCATTTTCTACATTCTAAAAAATCTTTAAGGAAAAAAAAAGACCATCCCTAACAAATAAACTCATATACTATTAGTCAAAGTGTTAATGTAGATTCTTAATTGTTATTAAAGAAGTTAAAGAAAAAATAACCAGTCCAACTATGGGGTCTGTTCGATTATGGTCCAACTATGGGGTCTTAATTCCATGGGGTTTGTTCGATTATGGTAACAAAGTGATTTTACTGTGATATCCTTGTTATTAGGCATGTGTGCTAATGGTTGTGGGCGAAGGGGCAGGGTTGTTTGGTAAGTGCACACAAGCTTTATGGAATACGATGTTGGCGGGTTTATGTTGGATTGGTGGACTTGGAGTGGAAACCGCGGGAGACTAATCATTGAAATAATAAAAATTAAAGAAATTAACCACCAAAGCAAAGGAGAACAAGCAAGAGGTTGAAACTCACAACACATCAATATAGTGCCGGCATCTTGACTTGCCTCTATGAAATTTATCGCAGTGAAAGTTAGTCAAAATATAACTGCTTCAACCATGTTGGAAAATCTAAAGAGAATCTAAAGATAATGTCTAAAATTCATATAAAAAATCAAACTGAAATTGCAATACCAAAAGACAAGATGATGTGAAAGAGCAGTCCCTTCTTTGAGTAAAAATACCTATTTTTAAGTTCGTGGATCCAAATGTGAAAGCTGGCTGACTAAGCAACTGCTGCTTCCTCCTTTTTGGTAAGTTAATTTGTATGTATTGAGGGACAACATCAAATTTGGCTAATTGCATAATGTACGACGCACGCTCCTTTGTCATTCCCTGCAAGATTTACTAACACATCCCAAAACACATAACAGGGAGGCGTTTTGAAATACTTGCAAAAATCAAGTAAACACCAATCGTCAACTTAAAAAGTCTAAAACTGAGTGTAAAAATAGAAATTAGCGAGCTATAAATTAAAAGATACTTAATGTTTCATCTAGGATCTTAAAAATTTGTAGAAAGTGTGTCAGGATCTTAATTGATTTGGTGAGTAATTCAGATAAACCACAGTGTCATTGTTTGATGGCTTATTGCGATTGTCGTAGCAGCTATTTCAGATATATTTTTTCCACATTTTTCAATGAAGAGCGCAGTCACAAAGTGAGCACCAAGTAAATAATTGTTAAAAGCTTAGAACAACATTTTTCAAAATGTAAGCAACTCTCTATGTAATAAACTAAAAGTAACTTAAAGCAACCAAGTGATAGATTAAAGATAACAAATTCATGTTTACTAAAGCGAGTAACTTCCAATAGCAAACTGTATGAATGCAGGGGTAATTTAGGATGGTATGTAGTCAAAGATGTTGCTAGATTCTAGGTACGACACACACATAGAATAAAATGTGATGGGAGATTCTGAGATAAGGTGTGTAAAGAATGGAGAAAAGTGAACAAAAATGCCATACAACGGACAGGAAAAGATGACTGGTGTTCATATTTCTGTAATCTGTGGTCTTTTTGACCTACCCTTTCCTCTCTGTTTTGTGTATAGAATTATAAAGATGGCTAATTATTTATTTGTTTTCTCTTCATGGTTTATTTGAAACTTGTATTCAAGTCAAGTGTACTAATCTCTCATGTCAGATTTTTTTTTTTCATTGATACCAACTCTTTTTTATTGGTGTACTTATAATTAACTGTTATGGTGATATAATACTCTAGTCAAATAGAAATCTTCACTTGCAGAACCACTCAGGTAATTTAAGAAATTATACAACATGTTCTAAAAACAAAATTAAATGACAACACATCTAATTTTTTATCCTTTAATGTTAAATTTTTAACTCCATGAATTCTCTTTTAATGTCATCAGACTTTAGTGTAATTTTCAGCCCTTCAGATCACAAAAAGAGATGGATGAAGTGATTCACTTTCAATATGACCACAACAAATAATTAAATAAACATAGCTCATTATGATAGATTTTTGCTCAAAACTCACTTCATATAAAGAGTAAATAGAAGAAAATAAAACATTACACAAAAGAACCTTATAACAAACAAAGAGCAAATGGGGGAAAGAACATACCATATCATATGATCCAGTGACTCAGTTTCATTAATATATAGTTAAGCATCATTTGAAGTGCTTCATTAGTTTCTTGCAAATTCCGCAAAGCAGTATTACTGATATTCCACAAGAAAATATTTAAAGAGGAAAGAATTCTTAAAAGAGATATAAACACTAATTTTATTTTTATTAATTGTATAGAAAATTAATTGACAATGAAGTTCGATCCTAGCAGATAAGCAACAGACACAACAACAGCCTGTGACTATACAATAAAAGATATCCTCATCAGAATTGAAGAATTGAATCAACAGTTTGACAGATAAAACAAATCTCCAAAAAAATATCTTCAGAAATAACTCAAACTGAACTAATGCTCGAGAGTTTCAATTACAAGAATCTTAAGTACGTTTACTCCTACATCTTTGTCACTTGAAACTAAATGGCTAAAATTGTATAAAACGAACCTCATGAAGATGAACCGAAAAATGCCGAGATCATTCACAACCATTTGATTCATCAGCATTTAGCCATGCCTGCATAATGTCAAAAAATAGCAAATTGACTTGTACAAGGGAAGCTTATAATAAAAAAGCTTCAACAAATGTACCTTCAGGTTTATGAAAGTGGCGGGTGCAAAATTAATTTTTTGTTTGCTGATAAGCTTATGAGACTGGAACCTTGAGGAAGAAAAAGAAGAATTTGATTTTCGGTATCAAATTGGTTGAGAAAAAAGAACAGTTAGGTTATAGAGATTAAAAAATAAAGCAAGATTGTCGTACCGAGGTTCAGACGATGGATGCCCAACGTCAATCTATCGACAAACAGTAGAAACCCAGAGCTTCACACAAATCTGTTGCTTTTATCCCCATGTTGTTTGACAGAGAGAGGTTGAGCCATGCCTCCCTAATCGATATTATAATCACTTAAAAACTATAGATTTTGCAAATACAAAGATAGAGGATTCGGTTCTTGAATCCACTGGAACATAATCAAAAATAGATTCAATAATATGTTTGTTCCTAAAAATCCTCCCAAACCTCCAGCCCTTTCTCTAAGTTGAGGAACTTGTAAAGAATTGTATAAGAGGATTAATGCAAAAACTGAGAGAAAAAATTACCTGCAATTGAAAGACCCAGTTATGAAATGAAAGGAACAAAACTCAAAGATTGTACTTTGTTAGAAGCATATGGAAATGGAAATAGAATAAACACTCCATTAGTTTTTTTTGGGGCAAGCAAAGAAGACTGTAGAACAGTATAGAAGAAAGGATTGGAAAACAAATGGCCATAAAATTTCTAGAAGATGGAAGATGAATGGGTCTAGAAATCTTGCTTTTGGAATTGAAATCTGTCCATTTGTAAGTGTAAAATTACCTATTTGCCCTTGGTCGTCCTCTCATCACACAAGCTTGACAGTCCGATTTGAACCCTGTAGGCAAACAGAAAACAGCAACCAGCAGATGGATTGACCATCGAAGAGGTGAGAAGCAGAAGGAACAGTCGAGAGAGTTTACGAAGGAGGAGAGTAAGTCAAAGCATGAACAAGTACCTGCGCAGCTGGTTCGAGAGAAACCCAGATCTTCAGCAAAGGCGGAGAGAGACATTGAAATTGTGGCTTGAGAGAGAGATTGAAATTGTGGCTTGAGAGAGAGATTGAAAGTGTGTAGAGAAAGAGGAAATACTAAGGAGCAGATGTATTAGCCATTGAAGAGATCACAAGTAGAAGGAAGAGTTGAGAGAATAGTGCTATTGTAGGAAGGAGGCGAGAAATTAGGGTTACCAATTTGTCTGATTATAGGAACAAAGTTGTAGAGAAAGTGTGTTTATTATTGATGTACAATTAGCACTACCATTAGTACAATCCCAAAATGCAGTGTTGGTCCTGTGTAAAATGTACAATTACTACTGCCTTTAGTACAACAAAATAATGCAGTGTTAGTCCTTTTTAAGTCTCACTTCTACATAAGGGTAATATATAGTATTATATATGTAGTGCGCTTTCAGTTAATTAATATGGGACATAAGTTTAACTCACATATTATGTACTAGTTCGCTTTTACTACTAAATTAAAGAGTTAAATTTCTCAATCATTAATGAAATAGTAATATTATCTAAACCAAAATTATAGCTTGAGAATTGTGAAATTTTCATTATGGTATCTAAAGTTGGAAGGTGTAATTTTGTTCACCTCTAAAAAAAAATTCATTATGTCACATTCGATATTAACTTTCATCTGATAAATCATACTGTCTTGACTTGAGCATTAGATTATCAAACATTTAATCCGTCGATTCAACAAATGATATCAACCCAACAAACAAATCACTATCCAACTCATAAAAAATTATGAAATAAATTAAATAGATTGAGTTTGATTTTACCAGCCCTAAATTATTGTGAAAACACTAAGCATAAAAACTATCGAGGGGTGTCACAATATAAATATCGAAGAAATCCGATTATCCGCACTACAGTGTGTAAGCAGCGAATAGCCATGGGGATTCTGTCATGGTGGAAAGGCGACAAAAATGAAACCCCTAAAACAACCCAGAAACCCGACCCGAAAACCCAAATCTCTTCCGACAAGCCGGAGGTTCCCGGCATGAACGGAGCTGTTGAGGTTTCAAGGCCCAACCCGCCGCCGACCGACATAACCGTTTTCGAATTTGGGTCGGTGGCTGCTTCTGTTGATAAGGTCACACTTGCCGGATATTGTCCTGTTTCTGACGAGCTCGAGCCTTGCCGTTGGGAGCTTTTGCCGGCGAGTGGGTCTGATGCTCCCCAATTTCGAGTGGTTTTCTGATTGGGGTAAGGAAAGAGCTTGTATGGAATTCGTGAGGAAGATTTGTGATTCTGAGTTTTTTAGTTGAAAAAAAAGGTTCTGTTTTTGCTGAATTTAGTGTAATTTACTGAACATGGCGTAATGAAAAAACCCTAATTTAGTTGGGTAATTTATTGATTTCATGTTCTTGATTATAGCTTTTGGATGCATTTTTTTATTTTCGTTTTTAAGTTTGTGTGGCTGCTATTCTGAGTTTTGTTTCCCTTAACAGCTTTTCTTTTAGAGCATGATTTATGTAGCCCATCCCAATTAGTTAGGGATTGATGGTTAGTTGATATATGTCGGTTAATCGGAGGCTTGGATCATGGTTGAAAGCTGAAAGCTGTGGGTCTATTGGAAACAACCTCTCTACCTTTGAGGTAGGGTTAAGGACTACGTACACTCTACACTCCCGACTATATGGGTATGGTGTTGAAATTGAGGCAGCTTAGGGGAATGTTAGCTATGGTCATATGACTAGGAAGAAGCTGAAGGAGAAGACAAAAGCTAACTAGTTACAATTTTATGGCACTGTATCTTCCAAGAAATTTCAATGGACAGTTTATGTGAGAACTCTGTGATTGGTTTAATAGGTTTTTCTTTTAGGGTTCATTTTCCCGATTGGATTCGTCCCTGTAGTAATTGAATGAATTGAGTTGTGAACATGAAAGGGTAAGAACTCAACGGGATTCCTTTCTTTGTTAGTTTGATTCGAAGGGGAAGGGTCGGTTGAGTTCTTAAGAATCAATAAACAAGAGAGCTTTCTAATCTGAAAACAGAAGGGTATGTATTTCTTGTGGTTCTTTTCCTCTTCCTTACTGTCTGTATTGTTTCAACAAGTATGGCAAAGTTTCTTCTGATAGTTAGACGAAGAAATGTGGTGCAGTCAAGTGCAAATGTGCTCTATGTTTATGTATCCTTATAAGTTTACAGTTTCTCTTGGGCATTTGAATATTCTCCATGGTGAGCCTTCTTTTGAGTTGGGGTTGCTTAAAGTTTGTGAAGTCCGAAGAGACTTTTTCATGTGATATGAGTCTTGAGTGTTTTGCAATTTTTCTGTTGTAGTGTTGTAAACGTGATAATAACTCTACAAAATACTCTTAAAAAGGTGTTTTGCAACGTAATTGAGGCTTTCCAAGGTTGTCATGGTTTCGCAAGTGGTTCTTTTTACTGTAAAGTTTGAGTCTGGCGAATAACTTGCTATATCTCATTGATTTCCTCTGTTTTCATATGCTTGAACGCTTTGGTTGTTGGTGTGATACTATAAAAGATTCAACTTTCATGACTTCAGAACCATGTGGGTACAAATGTTCATTAATCTTCTCTTCTCCTTAGAAGATTGACCGGTAAGAAATAGGTTATCCAAGACAGCTCCACTATGAAGGGGCGAATATCGTTTCACATCTGATAAAATTGAAACAACTAATCTGAAAACACATGATATGTAGTTTCATTTGTGGGTGTACTTTATAGATGCACTATCGATATAATTCAAGATTGGTGCTTTTTGGACACCATTGGCCTGGGAAGGCCTCCTCTAACTGTGTGTTTTGAGAAATTAGTGCTTACTGTTGTCTTCTCTAAATGCTGATATCTCTGTAGTCTGAATGGATGTTTATAAGTTATTATTTGTCTTGGTAGTAGGTAGAGTCACATTGCAAATGTTACAAGGTGTTATGGAAATAACAGCTACTGCACCTCCTGAGTTTTCTCGATTGTATCGATATGCTAGACCTATATTGCAAGTTGTTTCGTGTCATAAATAAACTCGGACACTCGAGAAATATGAATCTTCTCGATATGTGACAATGATTGACTTGATGTGGTAACTTTGCATTCTTTAAGCTTAAGGTGAACTAGACGATTGAATCATCAATGATTTCAAGCTTTTGAATCATCATGGTCCATGCTGTCAATTCAAGTTCAATATTAGTACTCCCTTTGTATCTAATATTATTTCCTTATTAGCCCGTTTCAAAAAGAATGACACAATATAATATTTAGAAACTTTTTCATTCTAAGTTTTTATAGCCACACAAATATTATGACATGTTTAAGACCATAACTCTAAGAAATTTCCCTTTTAAAAAAATGATTTAGAGTCAAACTGGAACACTATGTTCAAACTTCAATCAACCAAACAAAATCTTAAGGGAAGAATTCAGAATTGATCAGGTCAGAGAAATGGAAAATGGAAATACAAAGTTTGAGCAATATACATAAAAATGGAGATGCAATTATCAAAAGTAGTTTACAAAAAATGCTAAAGTATATAATTATTAACTACAATATGTTTCCAAATATTTTTCAACAATTCTACAAGAGAGAGGTCAAGGACCATAAACACATCCCACTAACACCCAAAACAGACAGAAAACGATGAATTTTTATCAGATAGTTCAGTATTTCATCTGCTAAAGAGCAGTTAAAAATATCAAAATTCTGACTACTATTTTGTTAGCGAGTTTAATCAAGCAGTGCCAGAACCAAGATACTGATCCACAAGTCTTGCAACTGAAGAGGCTAGTGCATCTGCAGCATCCTGGGTGGTTGCTTCAGCATATACTCTTACAACATCCTCTGTCCCAGATGGTCTAATAAAACATCGTCCTCGGGGATACTTTGCTGGATCAAAAAAAATTAAGAAAGGGTTTAATAGCTAATTAGAGAGCATTCAACGACAAAAATTTGCACATATTGACATATTTGATCAAGATAAGACACTTGTAACGCATGATAAGTCAATGCGATGTACATATAGGGGGCCATAAGAAATAAGCAGCTAGACAAGCTGTGGGTTCCTTTTAACTTTTCTTGGTTGAACATTGAAGTTCAACATTTGTTTATGGAGGCTGCAACATGAATTTTGTGCTACTGGAAAACATAGAAGCTAAGAATTCCTGCTACAACCACGAGGGGGGAAGCAAGGGAGAGACACACTTACATCTCCTTCTATTAGAACAAAAACTAATCACAAATTTGTAAATTCACCATGATAAGTAAGTTGATGTGAATTACCTATTTCAGCATTAATGGCTTCTTGAATACCAACAGGCTGAACAGCCACAGTCTCTGCATTAGCTGTGACAACTGCAGTTCTGTCGCCAACCTTTACCTGAAAATACGAGGATCCTGGAATTGAAGCACTTATCTTCAAAGTGAAATTTCCTTATAATAAGATGAACTACCTACAAACAGACCCATTCAAGCTCACATTCAACGGATAGTGCATGTCCCACCCCGAGTCCCTCCCAACAATTATGAATTGATGAGGAACGGGAGAAAAAAAGAGAAACTTTGTAGTTTTGAGGCATCACTGCCTTCTCACAGCCTAACCTGTGTCTATTGGTTTATTTAATTCTGAATGTGATGTAATGCACTTGAGCTACCGGATTAGCTGAATTTCTGTGTTCTTCTTACCCTTCTTTATAGTTATTAGTTCTGTATTTTATCCTTCTTTCTTTACTCTCTCCTTAGCTTTTAGTTTAGCCCAAGTGGATAATAGATAAAAGTTAAAACAGTGACTTGACTGTTTACTCATTCATTGCATAAATGACTTTTTCTATTTCTTTTAAGAAAATGAAACATATGGGGTTCCATCCATTAGCCTTGAACAAAACGAGGGTAATTCTGTAACTGTTTTCAAAGAATTCACATGTCTTGTGCATACCTCACGATCTGAACAAGGGACATGAGTGAAGAGAAAACTATACTTGAAGCCAAAACAAAATTAATATGTTACACTACACAACTAAATATCTGATACAGAAGTCTCATCAACATTGGAATCCAGTGTTTGTTTATGGGCAGTTCGTCACACGCTGATTAGTAATCAGTACTACTGCACCATCATGCTAGTCGACAGAGAACAACAGCAAATTTCTAAGTCTATGGCTCTATGCCAATAGGAACGACAGCAATCAGAATATCAACGGAATTGAAACAGTTAAACTAAAGTCCCTAATGATGGAGTTGAATTCTTGTAACTCAAATGCAAAGGTAGAAGAATCTGACCTTTAATTGTCTGCTAGGTAGATCATGATAAAGCTCATTCCATCTACATATGGACCATCCCATGTATTGCAAGATAACCTCCACTAGAAGAAGTCCACTTAAAGCATCTCCCACGGCCTGATTAATCAACTGACTGACAGCCAAAAGTCTTGAAGCAGCCTTCTGTTTTGCTGAACCTAAAATAAGTACAGATAAAATAGGTGTTTAGATATAGGTAGTTAAGGGCCATCACAGTAACGAAGGAGATTGGGTCAGACATTCTGATGTTGATAAAAGTGTCTTGTGAGTAGATTCCAGCCGGCATAGATAAGCTTCTGAAAACAAGATAGTTCCATGCCCATTCGCCTCAAAATATATGCCAATATCAAATTCAGCAGCTTTTTCATGCAAGTATTTGACTCCTGTTGGAGTAAGCACAACTTCTAGACCCATCTCTTTAAGGTAATCAGTTGATGCTCCGTTCGCATAAGCTGTCTGTACAACACCTAAATGTGCTTGGTAAGAGTCATTATCTTTTTTGCTTTCACCGTCGTTCAAAATACTTAGTTGCTCCTTGATAAATAAGGCAAACAAAGACAATATCTTGTCCCCATCAACGAGTTCAATCTTGTTGCTCTCATTCAATATAACTGAAAAATAGACTAGCCGATCAGCATCCCCGTCCAAACTGGCACACCTGAACCACTAGGAGCATTGAAGTAATCAATTTCCACTTCTCTTCACTATGGAAAATGAGGACTTTTAACAACTATTGGAGAAATAGTAAGATTACCATACCAACAGATGATGCTAACCATAACCTCTATCCACTGTGACTAGATACGAGTATAAGATAAAGCATCTTCTTAATGAAGATCTTCCTAAAAGTATGTTTCTTGGAAACAATTGATACAGCAAATTAGCAAGAAATACGATAGTATTGATCGAATTTCCATCGAGTAGGAAATTGAAACAGAGTGCAATCTAAGAAGCGCTACCAGGTTAGTAACTCCTATGCAAATATAACATCCCAAGTAAGGCCAAGAAAGACAACAGAAGTGCAATAACATAGGTATAAAAGGGATCTTAACAAATCCATATGATGAAAACAAGTTGAATCAAATCATCATCACCACACACCAGTGGGAGAAATCACATAGGATATAATCAGATTTCCTCTTTCTGGTTTATGTCTAGATAGTAGGTCCAAACTATTCTCTTTCTTGGATAGGTAAAATAGGTTCATATTACTAAACTTCCATCCAAATGAAAATTAAATTAGTGACTATCATGTTACAGTTAAACAGAACTAGACTCACTAGATAGCCAAACACTGTGATTAGACATTGTTCAACAAAAGCTATTCTATAAAAGAATAACAAGATGTGTCACCTTAAGCCAGCATCGGCAGGACCAAATCCACGTGGAGCAACCTTCTCTTTTTGCACATAGTCAGCACCAACACCTTCATTAAGCATACCATCTCCCCGGTTACGAACTTCAATGCACAACCCAGTCAACATCTTCCTGAAATGTTCAAGCTTTTCACCACCAACACCATCTGCCCCGTCCACCACCAATGCATTATCATCACCATTTTTCCTGATTCCCTCAGGCTTCAAATCCATCAAACACCTAAAGAAGTCGGTAGCATTTCTATCAAAACGTATCTCAACTAAATTTAAAGGCTTCAAGAAACTATCGACTCAAACTGACCTGAAAGAGCTTGAAAGTTGATGAAAATAACTAGATTCAGATGCCTCCATGCCTCTATTTCTTGCTCGAACCATCCAATGCAGTTGTGGTGTTGTAACTACTCCCATGTCAGTTCCAATTGCTCCAACAATTGAAGTGATTCCCTTTCAATTGACATTTAGTACTGATAAATACAACTGAATTGCAAATCATATTGTTCTATCTAACTAATCTTGCTAGCCACCAGATAAAATTAATAAGAAAATAACTGTGTGTATAACAATATGATGCACGAGGCCAGAGCCTATAGCAGTCTGTGTTCCACCTGAATTTAACTGCAGTAAAGCAGATAGATATATGACTAAAGAAAAGTGAAGAAAGCCCATGTAAGCTACACAAAAGACATACTTGTTTGGCAGCATCAAGGAGAGCCTCTCCACTAGGCCTTGTGTCTCTTCCTAATAACACCTCCGCTGGCTGTCTTCCTTCAAAGCCAATATCTTCTTTCTTTGCAAATTCAATTATTAGCTGTTTCCAGACAAGATATTATGAATCAGAACCTAGCTAATTGACAGAATACTAATCCATTACTTGACGCAATGGAATACAGGAAGAAGCGCAAAACAGAGAAGATAACATCAAATTTTTATTAGCTTCTGCAAATGTCAAACTACTTTATCATCATCACTAAAAATCATTATAAGCACAAAAGTAACTCACTCATGCAGTGCAACTATAACTACATATTGGAGTCTCAATCAATAGTAACAGTCCAGAATCACAGTATAATAATGTTGAACTTCCACTAATCTAGAAAAAGGAACCCCCTTTCCACCTTCTCAATACTAATTATGGGAAGTTCAACCGATAGAAAAAATTACAAAAACCAATAACAAGAAATGTCCTACATTTGTTTCATACTTGCCAGTTATACTCTTCTTTGAATACTTGTTCTCTGGTTTCTGTTCTTCTACTTCTGTTCAAGTGGCATGTGCTAGCTATGACTTTAAAAAGATTAGCAGAAGAGGCGAAAGAATAGCCAACGAACTAATACACCCCATCGCCTGCCCATTATAGTGAAATTCTGATCATTAAGGGGCTGAGAGAACATGAGTTTTTCCATATAATGACAACATACTTTACTCACTTAAACTACTTAAATGAGTTGTGCCCAATTCCCATTATGTAACGCCATGGCATATGAGTACTGATTTATAAGTAGACTGAACACAAACCCTACCTTGAACAAAAGAGAAGTACAAGAAAGGACATTTTCTCGATAAAGAAAGTATTGAACTTCTCGACTCACTGCACCTGTAGTAAGTCAAAGTTTCTCTACACGGTTCTTCTGTCCATTAGTTTAATCAAGAATTTATTCGAAAGATTCTAACTTCATTTTATTATCTCTTTCTTCTCTTTCAGTTGAAATTTCCCCTTCTTTCCGTTCCCAGCAACACTTTCACCCAAAAAATTTCCATATCTCTCAATCCCTCTAACTAGCCTTATTTGCAGCAGCCATCCTAATTTTTGTGAAGTAATCCTCTTTTTCTAAACAGTATACTATAACAGCAACCATACATCAATCATTCAATCGATGCCTCAATTGAAAACTACTTGTACCCGTTGTGCTCTATTCCAGCCCATTTCATAACCATAGAAATCTTCAAAAGTATCCAAATTTATCGAATTAACATACATTTTTCCACTTGAATGATTATAAGTGTATAAGAAAAATGATAGTAGTTTTTTCTTTTCCATGTTTTCGAAAATTTGAAAGTCTGCAAAAATGGTGTATGTATGTTTAAAAAAATAAAGAGAAGACATTGGAACCTGAAGGAGGGAATGTGGATCAGGGGCATTAGCAATGGCATCAGCAAAAGGCTCCCAATCCTGAGTCAACATTCCACCACTTGGATCAGCCACTTTGACTCCATTGTCTGATACTTGATTGTGGGATGCAGTGATCATCAGACCTATCACTGATCCAGTTTTCAACGACCTTAACGCCGCCAATATCCCCACTCTGAACACTGTTGATTCCAACAATGATGCATCAGCTCGAAACCCAGCTGTCCCGTATGACAGCTTCACCCCTGTTCATACATTTTCCAAGAAAATCAATCAACAACCAATCAACGACATCTCGATCCAAAACTAGTTGGTTCTGTTTTTCTGATGAATCATTTGCAATTCCACACCCACTTGGACTCATTTAGCTCATACATTTTACAAGAAAACCAATCAACAATCAATCAACTACATCTCGATCCAAAACTAGTTGGATCTGGTTTTTTATGCCTCATTTCCATTTCTACACCCTCTTGGACTCATTTAGCTCATACATTTTCCAAGAAAACCAATCAACAATCAATCAACTACATCTCGATCCAAAACTAGTTGGGTCTGTTTTTTTTATGAATCTTTTGCATTTCCACACCCACTTGGACTCATTTGGTTCATAAATTCAATATAAAATCAGTCAACAATCAATCAATTACGCCTCAATCCCAAATTAGCTAACGCTTATTATAGAAATCTTCTGCATCCATTCTGCTTTGTTCAGACCCATTTCATTTCAATAATAAATCATTTGTACAGTAAACTAATGATTTTTTTAAAAAAGAAGTCAAATTGAGAATAATAATATTGGAGTTTTTGAAGGAGATCTCGGAAAATTCATTGCATGAATCATTACAATAATACCTTTGGGAGGAGGGAAACGAGCGGCGGATTCGAGGAGAAGTGATTGCTGCTTTTCGTTCATCTTTTTGATTCTGGAAAATGAATTGAGCTCCAACCAGAGAACACTCTGTCTTCAATGGAGTTTATACTTCTTTCTAGTTTGCTATTCTTTTCTTTGCTCCTATGTTAATTGTCATGTTTGAAGTCGAATCGAGACATCTAATTAAAGAGGACGTAACTCGAATTCAAGACTTCTGGTTAAAGGAGAAAAGAATGCTTAGCATCATAATCCTTGTTGGTTGATATAATTATTTTACTATAATATCCCTATTTGGAGAATAACTAATTAATACTAAAGTAAAACATAGATTATTTTTTTCATCTTTTATGTCTATATTAAAAGTGACAAATAAAATTGAAAATCTATTTTTGAAATAATGAACAAGTAAAAGTGAAAAAAGGAAAGTAGTTGAAAGTTGCATATATTTTCTAGGGACGAATAGATTTACTTATTAGACGTTACTTGTTTGAAAGTTACACATGAGATACTTTTATTTATCCTAGTCAAACTTCCTTCGTGTGATGTTAGTATTTATATCACATACACTGATGTAAGTGAAATCAAATCTTGCCTATCAAATAAGAGTCCTACCGAAGATCCGGTGTCTAAGGTGTCTAGGATTTCTCCCCAAAAGTAAGTAGGAGTGATATCACACCTTTTTGTTTGTTTCAGAATCATTTGTTTAAGCGAGGCGTGCTAAACCCACTACTTACTACACCAACGGGTGGCTAGCCTGAATGCCGAGTCTTTCTCTACCGTGAACTCGTACAAAACGACTCCGAGGTAAAACTTTTCAATTTTTCGAAAACAAAATGTTGTGAAGATTGTTTACTAGTATGGACTATATTTTCTTGGATTATAGCATCAATAAGTTCTGTTCAATCATGAAATGCTTCTCACAAATGGGCTCCAATTACACAACTGAAATTTCAATCAATAAAAATGATTCATCCTGCAAGAAGTATAAATCATCAAATGCAGCACGCATGGGTTACGTTTGACTTATAACAGCCAAGAATTTACAGATAACAATGTTTCTATCTACAAAACATAACAACAAGAGGCATGGTCATCGAGTCTGCAAAGTTGAAGCTCGATATTCTGATGAACACAAACAAAGCAGGAAGCAGAACGTCTATCTCAGAACCTACTGTAGCCATCGTCTTCACTCATCCCAAGATAACACAAGAGGGACAGTACAAAAACGAAAAAGGATGAAAGCTCCAATGCCATGGCTCCCCAACCAATTACACCAGCATGTTTTAAGATGATCGGAATTGCTATGCTGCCAACGGTGGATGCTCCAGTCAAGAACTTTGTTGCATTTAGCCAACTGTTATACATATCATTTAAAATCAAATATGAGGCCTGATGCTTGAGAATAAGTATCATAGTATGACGTGCATAAGAAAACAAGGCTCACCAGCTTCCAGATTCGGTGTAGAGACTGGAAGTATCTGAACCGGCAAAGAACATCAAAGGCATAGGCAGAGTGACATACATTATAACTACAGCAATAAATACCAACAATAGTCAGGATCCGTGATAGATACAGCCTTTCTGACAATCTCAAATATAACAAAAGATTTGTCAAGATGAGAAAACACGTCTTATGCCTTCTAAATGTTCATGGTCTCCAAGCCAAGCACAAAATTATGTAATTGTAATACACAACCCAACTTAACGAGCAGTAAAAGTCTTTCTAACACAATTGAATCCTTTTATGCATACATTAGCACTGAGTTTCTAACTTTGCATAAGGGGATGACCGGAAGTAAGAGTAAATGAACGATCTATTTTAAATTTGCACAAGGGGGTGACTGGGAGTAAGAGCAAAGGGATGATCGAGCACACACGATATGATTTTCTATTTAATTCAAGATTTATGTTTTTAACACACCTGTCAACATTGGCCACCAGTTATTATACAAAGCACATGCCTACAACACCATAAAAGGAAAGTCAAATCAGGAAAAATGATACGAACAGAAAAAGTTCCTATAATTCATAGGATATCAAAGGACAATGGGGCGGACCAGTATTTGCAATACAATCCCTCCAGACACTAACATTGCCAAACACGCAAGCCTCCCTGTGTGAAAGCATGTTCTGAAATAACCTGGCATGTCCGCCATTATCTTGCCCAAATCATACACCAGAATGGCTGCAGTACAGATTTAAAGCCCAGTATCAAAATAAGGATTTCCAGGCCATACGATGAGTGTAATAAATAAATTGAGCAATTAATCGGAAACAATAGGACAAAGAGCTAAGCAAAATAAAGGTGTATTAAGCCAGTTTCAAAATAAGGATTTTCAGACCATATGATGTGTATAATAAATTATTATTGATGACCACAGTCTTTACTGTTGCCTTATCCAGGTTTCCTAGAAAGTCAAAAACTCCACAAGTTGATTCAGTAAAGTGCGAACTAGGAAGCATACTACTCTGTAATGGACTGGAACAGAATTTAGTGCCAATAAATACATCAAAAGCTTATCACCAGACTAGGCATCAGCAGCAAATGATCAATTACGGTATAACAAGTAGTTTTGGTTTGTTTCAAGAAAGGAAACAGGGGATATAAGTATAACAAGTAGTTTATTTTGCAACAGACTAATTAGTGAGAGCTAAATAGAGAAGAGTGTACACGAGCAAGCAATACATGATTTCTCTCTATATGCTTTAAAAATGAAGATGTTTTTTCCAGACTTCTTAATAGCACGCATATTAATGTAACCTACCATTTCAGAAAGTTGGGAAGTTCTTTAAAATATGACAGGTTGTCCATGATAAATTAATATTGCTGCACAAGTTAAGTGAATCAGTGGAGATCCAAGAATGTTATATAGTTTACCATCTCAGAGAATCTCCTTCTCTTTTTCAACACACTCAGTTTGGAAGTCAAGCCCAAACAACATGCTTGAAAGCATCACATTGCCATTTACCAAGGACTTCATGGGGGTCAGGAACAACCTCGGTTTTGATTCTAGGTAAAAGTTTAAATTTAGTACATAACCTACTCGTTATTTTTCTACTTGAGTAGGGCCCCTATAATTTAGACAGTGACAACAATAAACTTGACTTGGAATACATATGCTATCTGACTCAGATTTTAGGCATAGTGAGCTATTTCCTTACGTTATATTTAGCATATAGTCAGAGTTAGACATACTTCATTAACATGTAGATGCAAAAATGTCAAATATACTTTAGGCTCTCATGATCCTACTTTGACATCCAAAGACCAAAAGAGTAGAACGAGAGGATCTTGTTATTCTAATATCAAATCCTCATAAGTCAGAACCTCAAAAAGATTTCAACTTTTATCTAGACTTTAAAATTAACAAGTGCGAGAACTAAACTTTTCTATTCAATCACTTCATATATGCATTAATCCTATACTTCCGCATTGATGCTTGATGAACTTTTGATTCATCCCATTTTTATTTTTATTTTTGATTATGGTGAAATCCGGGTTAGCTTTCACCCACTTCAGCTTTTCCACTGATTACTTCCATTTCCCCCAAGGAATTCAACCATATTTAAGGCAATCTAACAAAGAAAATAGTAAAAGAACCCATACCCTGGTGAACCAATGAAAAAAGACTTAACCTTTGGCAGATAGATTAGTTATAGCTAACCCTCAATTTCAACCCTAGAACTTCTAGTCCTGTTCATAATAGTTCCTATAAATATTCAAATATAATTAGCCATCACATATATTCTGAAAAATATAGAGCTAATTAATTACAGTAAATTTAAATACAAAATGATGAGATTTGGGGATACCGATCACCGATGAACTTCCGGAATAGTTTAGGATACCGATCGCCGGCGGCCGCTTGGATGACCAAGATTCAACTGGAGTTTTCGCCGGAGAATCGCGACAAAGATGTAGGAGAAGCTGGAGAAAATTAAAGGAAAGGTATCTTTAAGTTTTGAATTAGTTATTGGTGACTATATTGACCAACAAAAGGTCAAACATACTTAAATACTAAATTAAGTTAATTGTGGACTCAATTAACATTTTTAAAACTTATAATCTTTTTAAAAATACAAAACAATCCCCCCACTAAATAAACAAACTTTCTACTCCCTCCCCCTCTATCAATCTCACGCTTCTCTTCAACTCTGCTGCAGAAAATTCTCATACTTCCCAAAAATTAAAAATTGCTTTGATTGGAACAATCAATTTCTCCGGCAACTTTCAACTTCCGAGGGCCGTACTTTGAACTTTCGATTCTTCTATTCTAACCATCCAAAGGAACAACAATTTGCAGGTAAAGCTTTAATTTTTTGAAAAAAATTAGGGCTTTTTAGTTTGTTTTTTTT
>NW_006239198.1:143521-144179 GCF_000226075.1 Solanum tuberosum | reverse complement strand
GTGAGGAAGGAGATGAAGATGTTGTCAAAATTTTTAATATTGACAAGTTTCATGTAGAGATGCCTATAGATGACCCTACAAATTTGACAGGTGATTTTGTTGTAAAATCAGCCATGGGTGCCAAATTTGATGCTTTTAGAACAATATTGATGAATGAAAAGTTGGAGGATTTCTTTAAATCTAGCTGTTTTGGATACTTTCTTGATTTGCCGGAGGCTAACAATGCACGTTTTCAAATGAGCATGGTGTATGATCTTCTCAAGCGCAGAATCAAGTATAAGGGAGTTGATAATGATGCTTTGGAGGATAAGAACAATAAAATGGATGAGATTTGGATAAACTACTGTGGCATGCCTGTTTGTTTTGGCATAAAAGAATTTGCCATAGTGACTGGACTGAGATGTCATCCTCCTTCTGAACCTCTTCCTAAAGTTGCACGCTTAAGAAAGCCAAGAGAAAAAAAGATATCTAAATCAGTCAAGGTTGGCAAGAAAGGTAAAAAGCCAGTCAAGACAGTCAACACCAAAACCAACAAAGGCAAAGAAAAACCAAATAATGAAAATGAGTTGTTGGCTATTATTGGACCTAGTTATAAAGCCAAAGATTTGATAGAAGATCTCCAGAGCAAAAAGGTTTTGAAGAAGCACAAAGAGCGACT
>NW_006239198.1:128820-138422 GCF_000226075.1 Solanum tuberosum | reverse complement strand
GTCTGATATTGTAATATGTATCCAACAGGTAAGCCCTCTGTTGCAACAGATGAGTCATCTGGTGCAGCAAATGACGCATCAATTGCAATAAATGACTTATCTGTTGGGAGAAGCTTCTGGTTCAGTTCCAGCTTGACATGGTATTGTAATATGTATCCAACAGGTAAGCCCTCTGTTGCAACAGATGAGTCATCTGGTGCAGCAAATGACGCATCAATTGCAATAAATGACTTATCTGTTGGGAGAAGCTTCTGGTTCAGTTCCAGCTTGACATGGTATTGTAATATGTATCCAACAGGTAAGCCCTCTGTTGCAACAGATGAGTCATCTGGTGCAGCAAATGACGCATCAATTGCAATAAATGACTTATCTGTTGGGAGAAGCTTCTGGTTCAGTTCCAGCTTGACATGGTATTGTAATATGTATCCAACAGGTAAGCCCTCTGTTGCAACAGATGAGTCATCTGGTGCAGCAGATGACGCATCAGTTGCAATAAATGACTTATCTGTTGGGAGAAGCTTCTGGTTCAGTTCCAGCTTGACATGGTATTGTAATATGTATCCAACAGGTAAGCCCTCTGTTGCAACAGATGAGTCATCTGGTACAACAAATGACGCATCAATTGCAATAAATGACTTATCTGTTGGGAGAAGCTTCTGGTTCAGTTCCAGCTTGACATGGTATTGTAATATGTATCCAACAGGTACTCTATATGTTGCAACAGATGACTTACCTGTTGGGTACGCGACTGTAAAATTTTGAAGAAACACTCAAACTATCAAAATGAAAAATTAGAGTAAAAATCATTAGTTTACTTACCAAAATCACCTATGATGTAATGTCCAATGATATATGAATGAAAATTGGTCTGAAAGCAGCAGTACAATGTGATTATCAACTGAAGAAGAAAAAAATGATGAACAACCAGAAGAAGATGGTGATGAACAAGAAGAAGAAGAATGAAGAAGAAGAGCAGCAACAATGGTCCCCAACAATGGAAGAATAAGCAAGAGAGAAAAAAGGAAAAACTGAGCCGTTGGTACACTTTTTTTCCCTCCATTTCTTATTATTTAGGATTTTATAGAAGATGGACTAAAGTTTAAATAAAAAAACTTAGGGATGAAAAATGCAACTCCTTAATTCTTAATTTAAAAATTGTCACCCCTACTCAATAATTAAAACTTGAGTCACCAATCCCTAATTTTGAAACTTTTCTATAACCCTTAATTCATTGTCCCGAGAAGCTGAGAAAATTGAGGGTTATTTGATTTCCGTGTTTATTGTTTATATCGTGAGAGAATAAACTTTATTTATTTATTTGAAACCCAATTAAATTCGAATCGTCCACTATAAAGTCCATTCGAAATGACAATATTTATTTTCTTTGCTCAAAAGCAATTGTTAGTTAAAGAAATTACCATTTCCTTGTCATTTTGTTAAATAGTAAGTGCGCGGAGCTGCTAATTTGTAAATATATTGTCATTTTTCATCATTGTATAAGTTATTTGAATTGCAAAAGTAATTGTGATTATAGTCGCAATTCAAAATATTAAAAGAAATTAGATTAAAAATATTACATGAGTTAACATTCTTGATAATCTACAAATAAATTGATAAAAAGATAAAAATTTGAGATTAAGATAAATATTGATATATTAATCATGGTGATCGATAATCATTTTTTTCTTCTACTTAAAAATTTGAAGTTTGAATCAGCGTTTTGAGCAACGGATCATGACATATACATTTTCATAGAGTGGAAATATAAGTTGATTCATAATGAGTATTAAATTGAAGCATGAAGTCATATTTGATATAGAGAGTTACAAACTCAAATTAAAATAGAAATTTGGTAAATTTAAATCAACTTGATAGTAATAAAATATAAAACACTAAATAAGAAATTAAAAAAATGTTAATATATCGATGTGAATATGTTTGATACATACAAGTAGTTACCTACTGATAACAAATAATATAAATAGTGGTATTCACCAGGGGGACCCTTTATCCCCTTATATTTTTATTCTATGTATGGAAATGCTCTCAAACTATATTAATTATCAAGTTGATATCTGTCTTTGGACCCCATAAAAATTTCAACACAAGGTCCTGAATTCTCTCATCTCTTTTATGTTGATGATCTTACTCTAATGGTCAAAGCTAATAAAACCTTTATCAACTCCATGCCAAAAAGTATTGACCTCTTCCGTGAACTCTCAGGCCAAACTGTCAACATAAAAAAAAAAAAAATCAAAAATCATCTCTTCCTCGAAGTGAGGTCAGTACCATTTCCCAACTCACCACTACCTTCAAATCCACAGGCAAATGAGCACGGCTTCCCATATGCAGGATAACTTTGAAGACTAGCTCCTACATTCCTTCTTCTCCATTGCCTCTATTTACAGATTTCTAGATCCCCCTTCCCTCCACATCCTGTCAAAGATTTCCGAAGGATCTGGCACCAAAATACTCTCCCTTTCTTTGATTGTGCTATCATGATCGTATCCCCTCGGGTTACTACCTCCATAAACTCCGAGTCATCCCCCAATAATATTTGCAGAATGTGTTAAAGCTCACATCGAAACGGCCAAACATATTTTTATGGATTGTACTATTGCTTAACAATTTTGGAATCAGATCGGTGTACCCATAGCCTTGACAAATTCTGCCGATACTAATGGGGACTGACTGCTAACCCTGGAAAATCTCAATCATATTTTCACAAACCATCTTCTCCATTAGAATTTCTTTTACCCTTTTGCTATATGACATATTTGGTTAAATAGGAACAAAAATATTTTCCATAACTCCCTCAACCCAGTACCTATCTCGACTGTTACAACTCGTTATACTACTAACTCCTCAATTCCGACAAAATCGCTATCCAAATACGCTGGCAGCCTCCTCCACAGGATCACTACAAACTCAATTTTGAAATTATAATATTCCTAATGTAACCGCTACCTAAGTTATATGTATAAAATATCTACTATTACCAAAAAAATAAAATATAAATAGTAAATTAGACTGCTCTTAAAATATTATTTAAAATTGGGAATGACTTCTAATAGAATTTGTAGATAACATTTTGTTGGATTAACCTATGTTTGGCATTTATTAATTTTATTATTATGTGAAGAAATTAGTGGTTATGTATTGAATTTATAATAACATATTTAGAGAAATCTCACTAAGTAGAATCTGAGAAGGTTAAAGTGTTCGTTGACATTTTTACTATTTTTTAAAAATAGAAAAGTTGTATTTAAAAGATCCTCTATTCAAGTTCATCAAACTAAACTAAAGAAAGTATAATAATTAGTAAAAAATATTTTAAAGTCTACAATAAAATAGTGTAATAATCAAAACACAATACACAACATATAATCAAAAGTTCGAAACGTACAAGGAGGTATGACTAGTACAACGACAAGGTACTAATAAGCCCAAACTTTTGTTACACAAGAGAACAATCTTACCTCTTCTACCTTAATAAACGACATACACTATTTCCTATTTATAGTCATGTCTTAGACATGAAATTACGCCATATCATGTCTAATTATCTCTCCAATACTTTTTCAATTTGCCTCTACTCTTTCGCATTCCCCCCACATCCCGATTCTCATATCTTTTTATTAGGTTGTCTACACACTTCTTTTTTACATCATCGCATATTTAAACTATCTCCGTCATACTTTTTTTTTTTTTTAATCTACGACCACCCTCACCTTTTCCCTAATAACTTCTCTTTGACTGCAAAAACTATTTTTAAGTGCAATCTAACTACACATTATGTATTGCTAAGTTCAAATTATGTACTAATTGAAACTTCAGAATATTATATTTTAAAGTTTTAAACTTTGAATTGTGTTCATCAATGGCTTCCAGTTCTGGAACACGCTCACTTAGACCATCTTCTCAAAGCCCTAACCCTAAACCCACCAAAAACAAAACTTCCTCCTCTTCTTCTTCTCGTCCTTCTACATCATCCAGAAGTATTCCTTTACAACCTTCCTCAAACTTATTCCCTTCCTCTAAATCGGAGTTTTTAAGGTTCATCGCCGTCGTCGTCGTTGCCTCCGCCGTCGCATTTTCCTGTAACTATGTTTTCACCTATCTCAATAGCCAACCTAAACCTTTCTGCGACAGTAATTCCGATTTCGACGATTCTCTCTCCGGTTAGTCCATCTTGTTCACAGTTTGTGTTTTTCTTCAATGTTTTAGGCTGAAGCTGGATATTAACAATTACTGTACTTCCTTATACAATTTTCACAGATTTGAACCATTTGAGTTTATCAAATTATTCATAATTTAACTTTTCTGTGTAAAGTTTTCGATGTCATACTGATTTATTTTTTTTACAATTTATGTTAATGTTCTCTTATGCCATATGCTACAAACTCAATTTTGAAATTATAATATTCCTAATGTATTACTTTAGTGAGATTCTACTTTAGAGAAATCTCACTAAAGTAGAATCTGAGAAGGTTAAAGTGTACGTTGACATTTTTACTATTTTGTAGAGATAGAAAAGTTGTTTTTAAAAGATCCTCGACTCAAGTTCATCAAACTAAACTAAAGAAAGTATAATAATTAGTAAAAAATATTTTAAAGTCTACAATAAAATAGTGTAATAATCAAAACACAATACACAACATATAATCAAAAGTTCGAAACGTACAAAGAGGTATGACTAGTACTGCAACAAGGTACTAATACGCCCAAACTTTTGTTACACAAGAGAACAATCTACCTCTTTTGCCTTAATAAACGACATTCACTCTACCTATTTAAAGTTATGTCTTAGACAATATGAAATTATGCCATATCATGTCTAATTATCTCTCCAATACTTTTTCAATCTGCCTCTATTCTTTCGCATTCCCCCAACATCCCGACTCTCATATCTTTTTACTAGGTTGTCTACACACTTTTTCTTTACATCATTGCATATTTAAACTCTCTCAATTTTACTCTCTTTTTTTTAATCTACGACCACTCTCACCTTTTCCCTAATAACCTCTCTTTGATTGCAAAAACTATTTTTAAGGGCAATCTAACTACACATTATGTACTGCAAAGTTCAAATTATGTACTAATTATATTTTAAAGTTCAAACTTTGAATTGCGTTCATCAATGGCTTCCGGTCCTCGAACACGACCATCTTCTCGAAGCCCTAACCCTAACCCCACCAAAAACAAAACTTCCTCCTCTTCTTCTTCTCGTCTTTCTACATCATCCAGAAGTATTCCTTTACAACCTTCCTCAAACTTATTCCCTTCCTCTAAATCGGAGTTTTCAAGGTTCATCGCCGTCGTCGTCGTTGCCTCCGCCGTCGCATTTTCCTGCAACTATGTTTTCACCTATCTCAATAGCCAACCTAAACCTTTCTGCGACAGTAATTCCGATTTCGACGATTCTCTCTCCGGTTAGTCCATCTTGTTCACAGTTTGTGTTTTTCTTCAATATTTTAGGCTGAAGCTGGATTTTAACAATTACTGTACATCCTTATACAATTTTCACAGTTTTGAACCATTTGAGTTTATCAAACTATTCATAATTTGAACTTTTCTGTGTAAAGTTTTCGATGTCATACTGATTTTTTTTTTTTTACAATTTATTTATGTTAATGTTCTCTTATGCCATATGCTAAATAAGGAAGTTGTAGTGTCAGGAGCATTCAATCGGTTGGAGAGTGGAGACTAAGAAAGGGGGAAGCTTTTGGTAGAAAACTACTCTTATCTTTAATTCCCGACTTGCATTTTGTGACACGAATTTACCTAATTCTTAAATTGAGGAGCATAATTCATAAGAGTTTAATCAGGGAAAAAACTAATTACTGAACTGGCTGTTTTTCGATTGGCTCATGACTTGCTCTTGCTTTGGAAAGCTTATTACTCAGAATGATGGAATTGGCTTATGAGTTATGAGCATATCTATCCTGCATATCTGTTTAGAATATCTGTTGGTCAGTCTTGTATCTGTACCAGGGTGTTAACTAGTAAGAGAAGGGTAAATTCCTCAGGTTAAGTTTAGTATTCTAGTTCAATGGGAATGCAGCTAGATGTTAGCTTCTTTAGTAATTTTATGTGGAACACTGGTAGCGAATTCCTAATCAGTGATGTGGTTTATTATATGTTATTTCTATGTGTTTCTGTTTGCATTTTCTTATTCTCAGAACATCTCAAAATCGTGTGATCCTCTTCATTTTTAGATATGGAACTGTGGAACACTATGTTCTACAGTGCTGGCATCTTAAATAACTTCCAACTTTTTCGTTGTTCTTTGATATCAATAGCTGTGTTGGGTTTTAATGATTCCTCTTGGGTATAGACTTCTGTGAGCCTTGTCCACTTAATGGAGTATGTCATGAAGGCAAATTAGAGTGTGCTCATGGCTACCGGAGGCTTGGGAACTTGTGTGTTGAAGATTCAAGTATAAACGAAGCAGCTAAAAAGCTTGTGAGTCACACCTACTTAGTTTTGGTTATTACATTTCAGTGTTGATTAAATTTTGGGTTTTGAATGCTTACACTATAATGTAATTATATGTGCAGTCAAAGTTAGTAGAAGGTCTTCTTTGTGAAGGACATACTCAATATTCATGCACTGGCACTGGCACTGTTTGGGTGCGTTTCTTTTGAATCTTGTGTACTCTCTCTCTCTCTCTCTCACACACACACACACACAGAGACACACAAAATCATGCACAAATTCAAGAAGAGAAATCCTCAAATGAGTTTGTATTGTAAAGCTACTTTTTGGATAGGTATTATAAAGCTACTGCACTAACATTTCCCTTAAGTTTGACGCTTGCCTTTTAGGTTCAAGGTAACCAATTGTGGGAAAAAGTGAATGAATCTAAAATAATGGATGAGTATGGATTGAGCGAGGCTGTTTATGCTCATGCCATGAAAAGAGCAATGGAGGCACTTCGCAAGGTTTTAGAGACAAGACTGAATGATCATGGGTATGCTCTGCAGGTTTATTAACCGTGACTTATAGAAAGCAGATGAAAGTATATCATATTCTTTTTCATTAATGTCTCTTCACCTTTTGGCTAGAATTGAAGAGCTGAAGTGTCCACCTTTGCTGGTCCTACATTATACACCAGTTTCCTGTCGCATCCAGCAGTGGATTCTTGATCATGCTTTGTTATTGGTTCCAGCTTGTGCATTGGTACTCCACAGTAAGAGCAGCCTTTGAAAGCTTATATTATAACCGTCTAAACCTTGTTGACAATATTGGGTTTTACAGCTCCTGGGATGCGTTTTCACATTGTTAAAATTCCGTCGGAGGTACTACTTGTCAGTTAAAGCGGAACAGATATATAATGAGGTTTGTAACATCGTTTTCTTTCCTTGGAAAATCTATCCTGTGACATTGTTTACTTTCAGTGTCAATTTATTACTGGCTATACTGCTTGAATATGCTAGGATTCACCTCCTTTAAATATAATGAGTCAATAGACCTAACACTTCAAGAGCTAAGGGGAAAACGTGCCTTAGGTAACAATTATAAGCCTCTCAGCCAGTTGTAAATATTAACCCTGACCTCTAAATGTTCTCTCATCTTACACCTTTGAGCATCTATTATTTTTCTTCTGCTTTAGTACTTCAAAGCTTACCTCAATGCCCATTAATTTAGTCAAATAATGTCACACCTTTGATAAAATAGGTACTTAAGGAAATTGCTTTCTTGATCTAGGTAAATAATATTCTCTTAGTATAGTTAATATAAGGCATACATGAATTTATAGATGAAGTTTCACTACTCCTAACTATATATTCACCTCCCCATTAATTTAAGCATGTTTGCGATTCTGCTGTGATGTTATATGCATTATTATCTATATTTCCTCATGATTCATGTGATATTTAGAGGATTAAAGGAGCCTGTGTAATATTTAAGGAACCTGCACTCTTTCATAATTGTTATAAAATGACAATGCGTCATCTCCAAGGGATGATCGTCCTGTGTTGAGGCATGGGAGTAGCAATTGAAGATCCTAGGTTTGAAACCCAACTAAGTACTTGGTGTTGGGCTATTTGCTCCAACCATGTGGGCAGGATTGTCTTGACAACCTATGCTTGTGAACTGGACAATCTGCCTGGTTTTAGTTGATGTGTGCTCAAGTTGTCTGTGGAACACACTAATAAAGAAGAATGATAATGCAATTCTCAAAAAAAAATAAAGAAGAATGATAATGCTTCTTTTAAAGCAACTTCTTCTTACCAAGTAGACTAAGTTACAGTATTCGGTTTAGACCTCTTAATTTTGTCTCTTTAAGCTTGAGCCTCGGATGCATTCATTCTAGATCGCCCAAAATTCCCAAGTTTTAAGCTGGTTGATGGTTCACCCTAGCTCAGATGGTTAGGCCTCAAATAATATAATGGTATGGAAGTTGATCAAGTAGACATCACGAACATAACAAGACAATGAATTTATGACAGAGGGGATACTCTTAGATAGGGACCTAAAGTGCTTATCAGGAAAAGGAATAAAGATTTTTTTTTAAAAAAAAGTAGCAACACTGATAAATTTAAGAAAAATTTTCTGTCCATCCCAAGTTGCATAGTATGTAAGTCCCTAGTCTTATTTTTTGCCAGTTGGGTTGATTTTCGGATTTGTTGATCTCTCTTGATATGATAGGCTTGTGATGTTCTTGAAGAGAAGGCAGTGAGTGCAAGAAGTATGACTGGTGAGCATGAACCTTGGGTGGTGGCATCACTGTTACGTGATCATCTACTTTCGCCCAAGGAAAGAAAAGATCCAATGTTATGGAAAAAGGTGCTCATGTCCCCCCTTCCCTTGCGGTTTTTCTCCTGCATTTTTTTGGTTTAGGGATGGTACTATGCTTCATACTTTACCTATACCTAGTTGGAATGCTATAGTGTAACGTTCTTGATTGAGAACAATACTACTCTATATTTTGTAGGTTGAGCAGCTGGTTCAAGAAGACTCTCGTCTAGAGAGATATCCTAAGATGGTCAAAGGTGAATGTAAGGTGGTCTGGGAGTGGCAAGGTATGGAAGACATTTTTCCGCCTTCATCTTGAGTTAAACAACAGTTGTTGCTGTCAATCGAATCCTACCTCATGAGTTAGATTTTGGGGTTGAGTTGGGCCTAAAATCCATTTCTTTATCATGGTAACAAAACATGCAAAGGTTTTGGGTTTGAGTCTTACCACCACACATCATCATTTGCATTAAAACTTGGGAAAAGGGTCTGATATACCCCTCAACTTTGTCATTTAGGGCTGATATACCCCTCGTTATGAAAGTGGCTCATATATACCCCTACTTATATACAAATGGCTCACATATACCCTTTTCCTCTAACGGAAATGAAAAAAAATTAATTTTAGGTTAATTTTTTATTTTTTTTTTAAAAAAAATATAGTCTCATATGAGTATATTTAATTCTCCTCAAACATATATATTTTTTTAAACTTTTTTTTTTGTTTCAATGACTAATTTAAATTTATTAATTTGATGGTCAAATTTATTTATGTTTCACTAATATTCTTGTAAAACTTATTATAGATGACCAATTTTTTTTTCTTCAAATACAAAAATTAAATTACAATATAGACAAAA
>NW_006239198.1:120895-127509 GCF_000226075.1 Solanum tuberosum | reverse complement strand
GTATGAAAAAGATTAAAATATACCTTGAACTTTGCTAGAAGAATCATATATACCCCTAAATAATTTTTAAGAAAATTAAAAGTCAAAAATATAAATTTAAAACTAACTTTTTCACTTCCGTTAAATGAAGGGTATATGTGAGCTCATTTTGTAATGGTAGGGGTATATGTGAGCCGTTTGTATAACGGTAAGGGTATATATGAGTCACTTTCATAACGAGGGCATATCAGCTCCAAATGCCAAAGTTGAGGGGCATATTAGGCCCTTTTCCCTTAAAACTTTATGCATGCAACAAAAGGTAACACAATTTCATGTTGATAATGTCCATGTCGATTGAAACACATATTAGCAATTTTTTCTCCTACAGTCCTATGTATGTCTTTCAGAGACACTTGTTTTCCTGTTTAAAAGTTGGAATTAGTTATTAAGAAACATATTTTTCATGGCTGAACTGTGTACACTACTTGTGAAGCTGTGAAGTGAAGTTTAATTGGTTTCTGAAATTTTTTGTTGTTTTTCTTTTTCGATGTTTTCTGCTTCTAAAGTTTTTGTAGAAAATTTAACTGCACGTCTTCCTGTAGAATTTTGGCTCTCAATACCTCAAAAGTGGAAACTGATGGACTTTAGTCTTTCTGTTTTTTCTAGTTGAGGGTTCTTTAAGCTCTTCGGGCAAGAGGAAGAAGGCCAAGGAAATCAGGCTAGCATCTGGTCAACATACAGATCTCTCTCCTCAGCAAAGAAACTGGCCATGGAAGGCCAAGGAGCCTGTGAAATGCTGAGCTTTTATCCTACAATCTTGTCCGCGTGTTTTTAGATTGTTGTATGGTAGTACCATTCATCTGGTAAAATGCAGTTCCCAGTGTCGCGCTTAGGTACATGATACACATCTCAGAATTAGCCTTGTAAATCTAATTATTAGTCTGTCTGCATCAGAAAACACAAGAATTTTGTCAATAACATAATTCATGTGGAAGCTTCATGGTCCTTTAAATGTGCTTTCTTTCTGTCACATTTCTGTATCACATTGTGTTTGATTTATGATTAGATACTATGATGGTTCTTCATAGACTTCACATAATGGACCTTGACTTTGATGGACAATTTTGCCAGCTAGCTCAATAATTAGTGTGGTTTTAGATTGGGCTAAACCCCACTTGACATGAGAATGAAAATAAATGTTGTATGCTTTGGCCTCTGATTTGTTTTGTTTCTCAAATATTTCTACTTCCATAAAGTTCTATAATATAATTGAATTCTAGAGTCAATCAGGTGGTGTTCGATAGCTGCAATGAAGCCTTACTAATTTAGATTCGCACATTGCATGACTCATTTATGAGGTAACACATCTAACAAATTCTTTTTCATACCTAGAGCTCAAACTCAAAATTTGAAACTTCTGATTAACG
Organism: Solanum tuberosum; assembly: GCF_000226075.1. NCBI lineage: Eukaryota > Viridiplantae > Streptophyta > Magnoliopsida > Solanales > Solanaceae > Solanum > Solanum tuberosum. The sequence goes on along the minus strand of NW_006239198.1, from coordinate 126,103 downwards.
ATCGGTCCATAAACTAATGACTTTTTGGAATGGAGTAGTAGTGTCGGCAGAATGTGACTGTGAATTATGTAATGGCACACTTGATAGCATGTCACATTCAGATCTATCCCCCAACAACGGTCCATTATAAGTAAGTGCCTTTATTATGTTTTGTTTCTTTTAAAACTCTTATTCCACCTAGGTAAATATCTGTTTGGAGCAGTGGCGGAGTCAGATTTTTTTATTAGAAAATTTAAAATATATATAAAAAAACATACAAAGAAATCAAGAGAATTAATATATGTTTTATATATAAAAAATAATTTTAACCTTGTATATACGGAGTGAACTTCAGTATGAATTTCATGAGTCCTTTTATGCTGCATCTAAATTGAATTATTATTTTTGACACACTTAATGCAATTAATGAACTGATCTTGATATATCATTATAGTTGCTTAAAGCTGGTGGATTAAAATAATAGATAAGATTAATAATAAAGCTATGTAGCAGCTAGCTTTTAACTTATTAGTGTCATAATTTCGAATTTAAGCTAAGTGAAAAAATTAGAATACTGAAATTCATGAATCATGATAGTGTCGTAGATATATAAAAAAAAACTATTTTAAATAACTTTTAAATCTATGATTGTATTTTTAATTACAATTTTACCTAATTTAGTAGTAAAGCATCAACATTTAAAAAAAATAAATTAAGCATCAACATGTTATTATTAAAGTTATCTGCATTAGGATCTAACATTCCATTTTTAGAGATAAACATATAATTGTTGTCGGTCATATATTAAATAAATTAAATTTTGACAGATCTAAAAACTTATGGATCTAAATTCTTTGTAATGCTCCTATCACGTTAGTCTATTTATGAATAAAATGGGCATTAATTAGTAGATCTTTTGAAAAATTAGATTTGGTACGATGTAGACTAATATGTCAATACGTACCTCTTTTTTAAAAATAAAAAATAAAATAAAATAAAATAAATATATATAGTGGAATCTTGTATCTTGAGTAATTAATTTTCACACTTGAATAAATAAATATATGTAAAATAATTGTGTTACCAAGTAAAATTAACTTACCAAAAGTTATTTTTATCTAAGGTAAAAAATGAAAATGAGGGTAGCAATTTCTTGTGTTTAAAAGAGAATAGAAGATACAAAAAATGATCAAAATTATTATTGAGCTATGCGAAATTAAATAATTTAATTGTCTATTAAAAATTAATTTTGAATATATTTTTGTCTCGTTAAATAGTAAATTGGAATTACATAAGGTAACTCATTTTTTAATCCAAAATGATCTGCTACCTATCCTAATAAAATAAAGTGTATGTTATAGTTGCAATATTTTATTTTAATTGAATAGTTACAAGAGGAAAAAATTCTCAATTTTTAAATAATTTTTTAGAAAAATCAAATAAAATAGAAAATTCAATCAACTTAAAAGTCTCATTTCTCTGTTTTTTAAATTATCTACTTACCACCTTGTTATATTTTTATTTTTTAAAAAGCTTTCAAATATTTCATAATACATTTTTATGTTAAAATATTAGTGATTTTGACGAAATCTAGTAAATCTACCCTTAAACTGTACTTATGATTTAATTTTGCCTTGTATGGTTCAAATCTTTAAAAAGGAACAAAAAATTCAAATATAAATCTTAAAATTTTTCCTATCTCGTTTTTTCTTTTTCTAAAAAATAATATTTCTTTCGTCCCAATTCATACAACACATTTTCCTTTTCAGAACTCAAAAATCAGACACATTTTTATATTTAATAACAATTTACTTTTATAATGTCTATTTGCTACACACTTATTTTATACCGCAAGTTTTAAAGATCTATTTTTTCTTAAATTTTGTATCAAATTGAATCACATCACATAAATTAAAACGAAGAGAGGTAAATATTTTAAAGGGAAAAAAGACGAATATACCCCCGAACTATTGTAAATGATATGCAGATACTCTCCGTCATACTTTTGGGACATTGGTGCCCCTGTCATCCAAAAAACTAGAGTATATATGACATTCACTCTAACGGAAGACTAAATAGGGACATATGACGCAATCTTATCGGTCGATCCAATATTTAATAAATGTCGGTCGGTGGATAAGATTATGACACGTGTATGTCTGTTAGTATAAAGGGTATAAATGCTCTAATTTTTGGACGGAAGAGATACCAATGTCCCAAAAATATGACAAGTGATATATGCGTACCATTTACGATAGTTTAAGATATATTTATCTTTTTTCACTATTTTAAAAAACGAACTTGGTCCCTTTGTAATCATCCGCTTGGCTGACAGTTCAATTCCTAGGTACAAAAATAGAAACAGAACAAGAGTCTAACGCGTTCTTAATTCTACTGTTGTTGGGAGTCTGTCGGGTGAATCTCTTCATTTTTACTGCTCAAAAAGGCTAATTGCCAAATACCCATTTCTCATCTTTAACTATTACTTCTACTGATCTACTCAATTGATTCATCCCCACTGCTTTTTTAAATTTTTTTTTATATCTTTTTCAGAAGCAGTGCATTTATAGCATAGTATGTGGAGGATGCTTCTCTTCTGTTAAAAACCCCTTAGTTTCAGATCTCTCACTTGTTTAGTGAGGACTGAGGAACCTTCACTTCAGATTTCTCACTTGGTAATCAGCTAAAGTCTTGATCTTTTTCAATTTTGGGATTTGCTGCAAGGGTTTTTTGGGGATTTGTATATTGCTGATCTAAAGTTTATTGTTCAGTTTCTTGGGTGTTAGGTAAAGTTTTAATCTTTTTTGTGTACCCATTTGTTTTCTTGAATTTTGTGGATTTATGGGTGTGATTTGGTCTGAAAAGGGTTTATTTCAGTGAGATTAGGTATTTGTGGTTCTTGTTTTCATTTTGTTAATCTGTTAGTTATTAGATGCACTTTCTGTGTTATCTTTTAAGTTTTTAGATTTGCCCTTTTTCTGATTTCTTTTTTTAGTTTTCAAAGAGTAGTCAGAATTAGGGTGATGTAGTTTGTTTGATGATATGTTGGACTGAATATTCATCCCAAGGAAACTGTTATATGAAGTAAGTGACATGTTAATGAAGATCTGTGTCCTAGTATGAAGACACTGAGTTTTTGTTAGTTGATCATTTTGTCTACCCTTTTTGTTTTCTTTAACTTTGTAGAGCAATGCTTATCCAAGATCTGTGACTGGTCATTTCTTATTTTAGACATAAGAGAACTTAGTTAATTATTTGTATCTGCTGATCACTCGATGCACTAACTGTTTTGTCTCCTCAATTGTTAGTTTTTGTCAAAAGATCTTTTGTAAATTTTCCTTTTTTTCGCGCTCTTTGGTTTTCAATCAGAAGTTGGTTTCGTGGTAATGTATTATTCTCTGAAGATCTTTGATGAGATCTCTGACTTCAGTCTGAGAAGTCATCCCACCAAACTGTTGTCATGCTCACGAAGTAAAGCGACGAAGTTAAAGAGGCATTTATGTTCTAATATAAAGATTAAATCGTGAACATCTGTGAATGTCTAGTATGAATTCCTCCATTTGTGCAATTAGATTATATCAGGTTTGTCTGTGTCTGCATCCTTTGAGAATTTTAGTTAAGCTGTTACTGTTTTACTGTCAAGAACCAATGAGTTGCCTCTATCATGAGCCCTTGTGGATATGAAGCTACTGTTTTCCTGGCTTGAGATGCTTATATGAAACTTATTTTTAGAAGAAAAGTAACTTTTGTATCCTGGCAATTGCTCGAGATTCTAATTTCTTTATGCTACAGGGAACTTCTGGTGCTGCCGCGAGCACATAATGGCATCCAAGTATCACGGACCAATCAACAGAACACGGAGACCGATCTCTATATTAATTGTAATTGGTCTTTGCTGTTTCTGTTATCTAATAGGAATTTGGCAGAAAAGTGGATCCGGAAAGGGAGATAAATTAGCACTACAAGTGACTGAGCAAACTGCTGACTGCAATGTTTTTCCACAAACCACTCTGGATTTTGAGTCCCACCATAATTATGTGGAAACGGTTGAAACTTCAGAACTAACAACTAAAAGATTCAAATCATGTGAAGCTAAATACACTGACTATACTCCCTGCCATGAACAAGACCGAGCTATGAAATTCCCACGGGAAGATATGATATATAGAGAAAGGCATTGCCCTCCAGATGATGAAAAGCTTCGTTGTCTGATTCTAGCACCCAAAGGATACACAACTCCATTTCCATGGCCAAAAAGCCGTGATTATGCCTACTATGCTAATGTTCCTTACAAACACTTGACAGTTGAGAAGGCAGTCCAGAACTGGGTACAGTTTCAGGGAAACGTTTTCAAATTTCCAGGAGGAGGTACAATGTTCCCTAGAGGAGCAGATGCATATATTGATGAACTTGCTTCCGTGGTTCCAATTGGAAGTGGCATGATACGAACTGCTCTTGACACTGGTTGTGGGGTATGTTTTCTTTTTCTATTTTCCTCCTTTCCCTTTTTTGAACTTTTACTAGCGAGCTGGGGCAAGCTGGAGAAGTGTGAGTTCTAGAAACTCTGAGGTATAATTTGGAAGTTAACATGTATCCGAATCCTCAATAACTCCTACAGAGGGGAAGCTACTGGGATATATTACTAAAATGCTTCTAGTGTGTGGAGTCATTCAATATTTTATCTATTGTATCAGTTGTAGCTGCAGATACCTCCACTCTAACAACAACTTCTTTTTTTACTATTTACTTCTATTAAGAAAGCCATCTCCATGATGCTGATTATTCTCAGCAGTTACATTTTATATATGGAAAAGGGAGAATTTACCTGATTCATGTCTAAACAAGTTTCACAAACATGTTAAACACGTTTTTGTGAATGAGTAAAACTGCATTTCTAAGGCCCCTCTAACACATCTTTAAAAACCTCTATTAACATATCAATACTTGACTAGTTCACATGTACTTGTAATAGTGCTTTTTATAATGGTTATGCTATTGAAAGAGAATGGGATATTTTAATCACTACGGTAATTGAATTGACTGTCTAAATGCTTCTTCCTGTGAGAATACTTGTTCTCCCTGATAAGTTGCTCGGAAGGATACTATTCCAATTGACCAATTGAATTAATACATTATTGCCAGGAATAGCTGCAAGTTCTTCTCATGACGTTGTTGAGTTACCCCCCCCCCCCCCCCCCCCCACCCCCCCCCCTCTTTTTCTTTTTCTTC
>NW_006239198.1:102518-120686 GCF_000226075.1 Solanum tuberosum | reverse complement strand
ATTGTTTTTTTTTTTTCCCCCCCCCCCCCCCCACACACACACACCTTTTTTTTTTCTTCTTATTTTAATTAAATACATTCTACAGGAAAAAGGCATTAGTGCTTGTAATTTTCCATTAAGTATCATGCGTTTGCATAGTGGTTTGTTTTCTTGGATTCTGACAACTTGTTGCATTCACATCATGTTGATAAGGTTGCTAGCTGGGGTGCTTACTTGCTGAAGAGAAATATTCTGGCAATGTCATTTGCACCTAAGGACAATCATGAAGCACAAGTGCAATTTGCTTTGGAGCGAGGTGTACCTGCTGTTATTGGAGTTCTTGGTTCCATAAGCCTTCCATACCCATCAAGATCATTTGACATGTCTCATTGTTCTCGGTGTCTGATTCCCTGGGCATCAAAAGGTATATCCACAAGCTACAAATTAACAATCTTACCGAATTTTCTGATGTTGGCCATTTTTCGATCTTGTTATCTATTCTATTAAACGGATTTAAGATCTATAGAACCTTTTGGAAACAGTACACTTCAGGAAAAAAAGAAAACAATGGCGACAATATAGGTGCTAATGACTCTGGAAGTATGTTTGACTCCATAATGGGCATTTCTACTCTGATATTGAATATATTATGTCACCTTTAATAGGGACTGCAATTCTTTTCCAACTTAGATAAAATATTATCCAGTCACCAGTGAACATTTGGATATCCTTTTTTTTTAATTACATATTTGAGCTAGTGGCATATCTTTTGACTTACATCATTTTTCTACTTTCCAAAACCTGTTGACTATTTGATTTTATGAGTTCTATTTGAAGGTAGAGTTCTTCATCCATGTGGCATCTTTGTGGTATTTGGTTACTGCTCTGAGTAAGCTTGAGTAGAATAGAATGTTAACTGTCAACCTTGAGATGGAAACAGGCTGAGGGAATTACTAAAGAATTTCATTAAGATTCTGATATCCGGGGAGGGAGAGGGAGGGAGAAGAAATGAACTATGCGTTGATTGCCATAGGGAAGATAAGCCTTTGTCTACTAACTCTATAGTGTCATCATCTTGGTGTATATTAATGGAACTGTTTATTTATTCAAAGGAAATGCCTTAGCCTGCTAAGTTTTTATAAAGAGAGGTTTCATCAAAAATAAAAGAGGTTTTTATAAAGAGATGTTTTGATGTTGCTGCAGTGTTTTGGACGGTATTGTTTGGTGTAATATATTTCATTCTTTGCAGAAATGATGTCAAATCCGTTGGTCCGTATTAATAAATTTGTGGTTTCTATATGCTACAGATAAAGTGCAGAAATGTTATATAACTTCAACCTGCTTTGGTACATAATTGTAAAGGGGGAATTAACCATTTAAGAGGATCGCTGTTGATAAATACTGTACAAGAACCCTTCGGGGTGGCCCAGTAGTTTGGGCTTGGGACTTCCATGTTGGAGGTCTCAAGTTCGAAACCCCTTGCCAGCGAAAGCAAGGGGTTTGCCTTCTGGGTCGAGCTCGTCGCACCGGGCTTGCCTAGTGCGGGTTACCTCTCCTATGTGGTTTGCGAGTTATTGCATAGGAGCGGAGGTTTTACCCTGTGCGCACCCAAAGGATAGCGGCTGCGGGTTTCCCTTGTCAGAAAAAATAAAATAAAAAAAATACTGTACAAGATTTAGTGATAGATAAGAACCTTTCTAAAACTTTTGCACTTCATTAAATGTTTTTCGTGTTGTACTTGCCCTTTGTATTGTTCTTTAAGTGCCATCCGGAGCCTATAGCATACCGAGTACTGGAGATCAATTCGCAAGGAAAAAATTTGACAGAGATTTTGGTTGAGCCTATAGCATAATAGAATTCCATTAAAACAGTAAATTCCTATGTGTAAGAGGAAAGATCCTTTTGAAATCATGTACAATAAATAAAATTAGATGCTGTAAATTAGTTCTTCTCAAGAATAATTGCAAGTAGTGAGACTTTTAGTATATCCTAAGAAAATTAAAATTGTTGGCGATGACTTTTGACTTTAAATGGTGAATTTTCTAGCTTGCTGATAATTGGCTTGTATGTGCAGAGGGCATGTACATGATGGAAGTTGATCGAGTTCTGAGACCTGGTGGATACTGGATTCTGTCTGGTCCTCCACTCAATTGGAAGACCTATCACAGAGTCTGGAACAGGACCAAGGAGAATTGTAGAGCCGAGCAAAGAAGGATTGAAGAGTATGCTGAGCTTCTTTGCTGGGAGAAGAAATACGAAAAAGGTGATGTAGCTATATGGAGGAAAAACATAAATGGAAAATCATGCAGAAGAACATCCGCCAACATATGTCAAACAAAGGATGCTGATAATGTCTGGTGAGTTACTAGAGCCTACTTGTCAAATTACTTTTATTATACTCCAGAGACCAAACTGTGTTTTTGTTGTGAAAGGTACAAGATAATTTGTTGCTTCTGAGTCCAATAATCTTTCTAGTTTTATTGTGGTTTCCTCACAAGAGGTGCAACTCATGCAATGTATAAGTGTTATCAAAAGCAAAATGCACAAAAATGCTCTAAGGTCTGTTGGGCGTGAGCTTTATTGGAAAAAGGTGCAAAGGGAGAAAAAATACAAATATATATTTATGCCAAGGCTAATAATTATAAGCATGAATGACAAATATATGAACAAAGAAATTGATTTTTTTTTTACGATAAAGTGAAATATCAATTGTTGAGTGATTAGTCTTCAGAAGAGGCTCATTGGCAAGGAAAAGTATGCCTTAGAACCTTGATGAGGACTGTAGCGCACATTAACCGAGGTGAATTGCTCAACACATTTGGAGCCTCGCTTCAGGGCTTAAGCGCGCCTTTGCAACACTGATTATTTAGGTATTAACTCAAGCACGTTTTCAATGACCATGCTGCACATACAGTAGTTTGATATAGAGAAAATAGTTGATTTCTGTAGCAACTGGGCAACCCCTTTTATCCTTCTAGCTTGTAGATTTTACAAGACCTGTTTGAAAGTCAGTATATTGATGTCTGTTGAGGTACTGCATAAAAGTAGCCTGTTGATAAACGACCAGCCAGTATAAAAGGTCTTACGATTTTTTATTTGTCTTTCACCAAGCAAATAATCACTTTATCACTATGCTATATATATGTTTTCAAGGGTAAGTGCCTAAGTGATGAAGCCTCCTTATGAACTTTGATGTGACTTTCTGCTTTGACAAAATTTAGGTAATAGTATCCAACCAACAACATTAATGAAGATGTACAATTATCGGTGGGTCTTTTCCTTTCACTTGTTAACTTAAGTGTTATATCAGAGCTAATTAGAGCATAAGATGGAATGCAGGTTGCAAAAAAGAAAAAGGTGAGAGCCACTCATGAGTCATGACAAGTATTGGAGAAAATATTTTATGCCTATCTGTGACTTGGTTTTTCCTGTGTTTCATGACTATAACATTACCTTGGGTCCTTTGGGTTATCACCATAAATATTGAATGCTAGATTGTTAGCCAATTATCCGAGTGTTAATTTGTGTTAATCTTTCCACTTTGTATAAATTGGTGATTCAGGTATAAGAAAATGGATGCATGCATAACCCCCTACCCTGACGTCAAGAATTCTGATGAAGTAGCTGGAGGAGAATTGAAGAAGTTTCCTGCTAGGCTTTTTGCAGTTCCCCCACGTATAGCCAATGAAATGGTTCCTGGGGTAACAGTTGAGTCTTATCAAGAGGATAATAAGCTTTGGAAGAAACACGTCACTTCTTACAAGAGGAGCATTAGCCTACTTGGCACCACTAGATACCACAACATAATGGACATGAATGCCGGACTTGGAGGATTTGCAGCAGCACTAGACTCTCCTAAACTGTGGGTGATGAATGTTGTGCCAACTATTGCTGAAAACACTCTTGGTGTCGTATACGAAAGGGGCTTAATTGGCATATACCATGACTGGTATGTATTGCTAATGGTTTCTTATCAACTACATATTTTTTTGCAAATGGTAAAGCATTTTGCTAGTTTACTTAGTTGGGGATTTCAGCGGGCCTATCCACCTACCCTTGTTTCCAAGAATTCCAGAACCTTCTTCCCTTTATTTACTAAACAGCTATAGCATCTAATGAGAAGATTCAAATGAAACATCCAAGAGCTACTGTTATTTGCATGTTTGAGGAAAATTTAAGGTTTCATATTGGAGATATTATGCATGTTTTGGCAGTTGTCATTCTTCTGTTATTGTTTTCCACGGGTAATAGTCGAGATCTTGAATTTTTTCTCCATTCAGGTGTGAAGGCTTCTCTACATACCCGAGAACGTATGACCTTCTTCATGCTAATCGCTTGTTCACTCTGTACCAGGACAAGTAAGTGTTCTTAAACTCTTTAAAGAATTGGATCTTTGCTCTCATTTTATATATTGAGGGATCTATAGCTATATCTATTAGTCGGATATATTGCACAGAAAAGATTAAAAAAAAGCGATACTGATACTTAAAGCTATATGATTGTGGATTAGGTGTGAATTTGAAGATATTCTCCTAGAAATGGACCGTGTTCTGCGTCCTGAAGGTGCGGTCATTCTTCGAGATGGAGTTGAAGTCTTGAACAAGGTTAGGAAAATCGCCGCGGGCCTGAGATGGGACACTAAATTATTAGATCATGAAGATGGACCCTTGGTGCCTGAGAAAATCTTTGTTGCTGTCAAACAATATGTTGTTGAAGGTGATGAAGAACAAAGCACGCCAAACGTCGATTGATTCGTGCCAATATTTGAGTATATAGAGAAACCTGAGAATTCTGAAGTGGGAAGGTAAGATTTCCAGGCAGAGATATGAAGGTTTTTTCCTCAAATATGGCATACAACAGATAGTGCAAGTTCTCATGTAGAGCAATTTTAGTTATTTTTTCCTTTGATGTGTGATTTTTGGAGACCTTTTTTCTCCAAATAATGAAGCAAAGCAAGAGTTCATTAGAGTGATATGTATGTTTGGGAGCAAATTTAATAGTTGTTTCCACTAGCTACAAAGTTGAATTTTGAACATTTGTAATCCCTAATTTTTTTTTATCTTGGTAATTTAATTTATTTGAACTTTTCTTCTCCTTCGATTTCTGCTGCTTTCCATTGATTCTTGTGTTTTGACTATCGTATTATTTTGTTTTACTGCTCAGTATGCTTTGTTATGTTTTCACTTTTGTTACTTCTTTTTGGACTGTTTTTTCTAAAGTCGAGGTCTATTGGAAACAGTCTCTGTACCTCTGACTCTTAGGTAGGAGTAAGGTGTGCTTATACTTTACTTTCCCCCGATACTATTTTGTAGGACTACACTGGTTATATTGTTATTGTGCTTGATTTCCAACTAAAAAAGTAGTAGTCTTTTCCAAAGAATTGATTCATTCTATTATCCAATTCCAGATGCTTACTAAAAAAAGTAGTTCCAACTTTGTCAATCTTTAGTCTACTAAATTTGGGACCAACCTTGTCGTGGTGATTAGAGAATACGTTTGACTATTCAACTCTAATATGACATGTTTTCTCTTGGTTGTATATTCAATTCTAACATGACACATTTTCTCTTAGTCGTATATTCAATTCTAACATGACACATTTTCTCTTAGTCGTATATTCAATTCTAACATGACACATTTTCTCTTAGTCGTATATTCAATTCTAACATGACACATTTTCTCTTAGTCGTATATTCAATTCTAACATGACACATTTTCTCTTAGTCGTATAGTTAGCGGATTTTCCACTTGAAGAACAAGACTATTCTTATATGTTTATGTACCTGAGTTTAGTCTACTAAAAGATGGACCAACCTCGTTGTAGTGATTAGAAAATTCATGTCATCGTTCACTTCTGACACATGTTTCTCCTGGTCAGTTTAGTCTACTAAAAGATGGACCAGCCTCGTTATAGTGATTAGAAAACACATGCCATCGTTTACTTATGACACATGTTTCTCCTAGTCAAAAGATTAGATGAATTAATTGACTAGAGAGCGAGACTATTCTTATATGTTATCTACTATGTAAAAGTTTATATCCTTTTGAACTAGATTTAATGGAAAAATATGAATTGACATGTAGGATTAGAGAAACACATTTACAATATTAAATTTTCATAGCATAAAAGTGGTTTTGCATTGTAAAATTAATTAAATAGGCATCGCAAAAGAAATGTAGAAAAAAGAGTTAGAATTTGAAAATATTAAGATTTTTGAAATACTAAAAGAAGGTGTTAATATACAATTTGCTATGGAGCGCAATTATGCAAACTATAGTTATAACATACAAATATGATTTTTATGTTTGCTATATGTGAAAGTTGTTTGGGAAAATTGTATGAAACAACAAACTATTAATTCAAATTAAATGTTATACTCATAGTTTATTTTAATTGTAATTCGCAGCAAACATTCCATTTTTTTGCCATCTGATTCGATATACAATTAGCTATTTTCGGTATACAATTAGTCATTTTATACATTTCAGTATAAAATGTGTTTTTGTTTGTATAAAGCGAGATAAAAGTGTATATACAAATACAAATACATATATTTTCGTCCTATACACTTGTAATTATACAAATACATATCTTATTATACAAATTACAATGTATAAATGAATTTATACAAAACTGAATAATTTGTATAAAATAGGATGTTTGTAGCGAATTATACAAATCAAAAGCTCCATAGCAAACATAAAATTTGCTATGGAGCGCAATTATGCAAACTATAGTTATAACATACAAATATGATTTTTATGTTTGCTATATGTGAAAGTTGTTTGGGAAAATTGTATGAAACAACAAACTATTAATTCAAATTAAATGTTATATACAAATATGTTTTTAATGTTTGCTATATGTGAAAATTGCTCTTAAAATATTCTAAAGCGTAGAATTAGTAAATTATATATATTTATGTTTTTTTATAAATAAATATTTGTGATTATATATTATTACAAACTTTTAAATATATAAAAATTTATAAAGATTCATTGGTCCAATAAATCAATAATAGTACTAATTAGCTATTATTTGATAAAATCCTCCCAAATGGTTTGGATATTCTCTTTATGTCGAATATGAGTTTTTTTTTATATATAAAATTTAAAATTATGAGTTTTTTTTTATTATATAAAATATAAACTTATGCAGATTTTATAAACAAACGTTGATTTGAAATCAAGCTCTAAAATATTATGGCCAAATGCCTACTAAAACTTTTGAGTTTGAATTCTAGAAATACAGAACGTTTTGGTTGGGACGCTTTACTACCTTAGTGGCCTACTCGAGCAACAATAACAACAATATATCCAATGAAATTTCCTAATATAGGGCCTGGGAAAAATGATCTATTCAAGCAAAGTTAAATTAGTCGAGTCAATAAATTTCAAATGCTGAGCAATAAAATAATAGAACAACTGGTGATTTTCTTTTTGTGGGAAAATTTGAGTAAAATAAAGCAGTACAACAATAATCACAACTCAAAACTATGTGCTGTTCTATGTGAATGTCACTGTACTTTTGTACCTACCTACCCAACCAACAAACAAAAGATGTAACAGAAATCAATAAATAATCAATTAAAACTATGATTCATCACTATCTTTTTTCTTACCTAAGTATTATTTTGTACATTATGCTAAGATTTAATGTTGGCCAAAAAAGGTTTCATCTTTTCTACTCTAAGTGGTAGACAACCATACAATTTTCCCCATCTAATTATTCCCATATTAGGACATTTGCCTATTTTTTCAATTATGCTATCATTTGAAAAAAGAAAACTTCAATTTCACTAGCTAATAAACCATATAATAAGATGCACAATGAAATTCATCAACTTAGAATGGAAATTTTATTTTGGTAAAGATTTGATCTGAATCTTAATTCAGATTTAAGTTAATTTAGTGAGAATGGTTGTTTTTAGCTCTCAGATTAAAAAATTGTTCTTTATTTTTCAGTAACTGAACAACAAGTGGCTTAAAATTAAAAAAACCATTAGCACCCAAGCTAACCATCTCGATTGTCAGAATGAAACCGATTAATGGATGTCCCAGAAATAAGGCCTCCAACTCTATGTTATAGCCTTCATGCCCTCGATCTGACGGTCCTCATTCTCCTACTTGGCAAGCTGCTACTGTGAACAACAAAGTCAAGGATGCTTCCAGTTGTATCCTCAATATATAACTTGGAGATTCTTTCGATCTACACTTTTGAAGGTGGGAGTGCTTGGTCACTGGAGGTCCTTTTCCTCAACCAATTCGATTGTGTTAGCCCTGAAATCAATGTTTACTATTAGTGACTTTAAGGTTTATCCCCTACATTAAGAGGGGAAAAAACAAGATACGTAAAGTGCACACAAAACTTAAATAAGCTCAAATATATATACATATAATAAAGGCAAACATAAATAAGGTGATGTGGCACCTCTCTATGACCTCTATTTGTATTTATCTTTTTTCTCTTTTTTGGAACTTTTTTCTTATTTTAATTAATTAATGTATTGTCAAAGTAAATTACAACAAAAACTCTTTACATTCTTTTTTTTTATTTGTTTGCCTCACTTCTAATCATAAAATGATAATAGTTTTTTTATATTTAAGTATTTTTTCTTTATTATTTAATTTATTCACAAAGAGTTATTAGTCATGACTTACACATCTTTAATTTTTACTTTTAATATTATTCATAATTCTCATAATTTTTATGTCCATAACTTCCAAACTTAAATTTGTAAGTTTATGATGTCTTATGGTATTCCTCTATTTTGCCTATAAATTCATATTTAGTTTCATAAAGATTCACATTCAAGATTATCTTGTCTCTTCTTCATCATATTTGTTAGTGAATTAACTAACATGTAACAAAAAAAGAAGTACAAGAAGGTAAGATATATTTCATTCTCAAATGTTTATTTTTATTTTTATGTACTTGGACATACTTTCTTAATATTTTATTTATGTATGTATTATCATTCACCAAACAAGTATGATAAAAAAAAACCTTTATAATAATGAACAATGTGTTGTTAGTATGCAATTGTTCTTTCTAATAGTCAGTTTTCGGAATATAATATAGTTTGATTATAATATTTGTTAGATTTCAAGAGATGATTATTATTTAGTATTGTTAGTACTATTGGAAAAATAATATACATATATATTACATATAGTTTAAATTTTTTTCTTTTGATATAATTATTTTTAGTTGGTATATATATTTTATATATTCATATAATTTTTTTTATTCAATTGGTAGCATATGATGAAGAGTTTGACATATGAAACAAAATATGGTGGCAGATCTACTTGCAAGGGAAGATGGTACAAGGAAAAAAATGAAGCATAATTAGATATTATTTTTTATTTTGACTTGTATTAGTAACTTAACTACTTTTGCTAGAATTTTTTAAATTTTGGTTTGTATAAATAATTTAGCTACATTTGTTGTCAATGCATGCGAATCATTTGGTCATTTACTATTCTACTTTTTTTTTGTTATGAAGCACAATTAATATAATTATCTCATTCTATGATGATTAGGAGATTCATTTTTATTATACTTCCAAAAAATTAATTGAAAAATAAAATATGAATTTCATAATACCATTTTTTTACGTATGTAACAATTTATTTTCATCGCTATTCTTCGTTGTTTGATATGTATTTATAATTTTTACGCAGTCATCACCAATTATTATATTTTTTGTTCATTTTTTGTTTTTTCACCCCTTACAAATAAAATCAATGGGTAATTATTTATGCATTTGATGTCTAATAGAATTTTACATTTGAATGATTTATAACTCTTGTCTCTTCATCTTATTTGTAACTTCTAATCTTAAATATTATTCATAACTTTTGTATATATCATTTTTCATAATTCTTATAAATATTTAATTTGTTTTTAAAAAATTATAATAAATAAATGTAATAATAAAAACACAATAAAAAAATCAATTTTTTTTTTACGAAATCATAATTTGTATAGAAAATTAGTATTCCTACAAAAGACAGAGTAAATTAAAACATATAAAATATTTTCAAAAGTAATACAATATATTTTGTTATTTCAAAATATTACCTTTTATTTCATTTACTTCACCATAACGAATATTTTGTTCCACTATATACATATGATAGTTTGCACTTAAAAAGATGTAAAAAGAAATTCTATTTTATATGTTTAAAAAAAGACGAAAAACATATAATATCACAGTTGAATTATCTTATTTATCCAACACTAACCTAAATATAAATATTACGCATTATAATCTTATAAATATTTCATATAGCTGCGCGAAGCGCATATCATTTAAGTAATTCTATATAATGCAACAAATCCTCATTTATGTTTGGGGTACCTTATAATTAAATAGATCATAAATGGTTGAAGCCAAACAGAGAAACACCGTCATGTGTTATCCTAGACAATAATGTGTAAATTTGTTTTTTTTTAAAAAAAAAAACCTCCCCCCACCCCCCCACAACCCCCTCCCCAACACACACACCTTTTCTTTTGTATGCATTATTAAGTGAAGACACCAATAAGAGTAAAAATGTGTCCTTTCATGACTCATCTCACATGTTACTAATACTGTCTGTATTTCACTCTTTTGGACCCTTACTCAAAATACCATAACAATCTTGGTTAGAGGTATTCGTGGTTCGATTTGAATTGATTTTCTTAAATAAAAATTGAACTAATTAAATTGATTTTTAATTTTTGTCGATTAATTAAATTTGATCAGCTTTTTTGGTTCCAATACAAAATCAAAGTTTATACTTTCTCTATTTTAATTTCCATAACATATTTTTTAGTCCGTCTAAAAAAGACATATTTTCTTATTTATCAATATTTAAACAATATCAATATTTTATTCATGTTGAATCTCACTTATTTGACAAAAAGTTCACTAAGTTTTAATCTACTATTTAAGAATTCATTTATTTTAAGGATAGTTTTGAAGTTGGTTTGACTGGGAGAATGGATTGAGTGATCTTATTGTAAATTATTACGACAATCTGTTCTAGACACAACAAGGTCCATTTGAAGCGCAATTTTACAGTTGATTGAAGAGATCAAACATGCTGTTTTTAGCATGCACCCGGATAAAGGGTATATATGCTCTAGTTTTTGGACGGCAGGGGCACCAATGTCCCAAAAGTATGACGAAGGGTATTTGCATACCATTTACGATAATTCGGGGGATATATTTGTCTTTTTCCCATTAATAAAAAATATATCTAGTCAAACTATATCACATAAATTAAGAAAAAAAGGGAACAACCCTAAATAGGGTCCATTAACCATTTTTTGTCATATATTTTATATATAAATAATCATTGTTAATATCTTAAAATTTCACGTATACAAATTTAAAATTTTATATTTTTAATTACAAAAACTAAAAGGTAACTATTTATGAATTTTACCCTCCTGGGTAATGAATACGACTGAACAACACCGAACCAAACCAATAAACCCTACACAAATTGCTCTTTTCTATTTGTTGGTAATCTTGGATCCTACAAGTATTTAATTTACAAACGTACACCGACAATATTGGAATATTTTATGTAGTGATGGAGTCAGAATTTCGATATGAAAAAATAAAATTACGTAGAAGGCAAAGAGTGTCAAAGAGGTGTTGATTTACACCCCTCAAATATATGTGGCTCCGTCACTGAGTGTAATTTAACTATATTATATCAAGTTAGGGAGTAATTAATCAAACACGAAAAAAATAAATTCAAATTAACTAAATAAATAACATAAAATAAATTAAAATGAAAGAAGTATATATACAGTATCATGATTACATAGAACAATTGAATTTGCACTTAATATATTATTTATATCAAATCAATAAATGCGAGATATTATACATGTTCGATAAGTTTGCACATAGTACAGTGTATATTATATCGGTTAGTTGTTGATAAGATATTTGAAATGTTTTTGATGAAAGTGATGGACCAAATATAAAGTTCTATAAAAATGTTGACAAAGATTTAAATCTTTTAAATAGTGGGGCTTCCACTACTGAATCCTGACAATAGAGAAATTAATATCATTTTGAAAATAACATTTGGTGTGTTTTTGGAAGATGGATAAAATTGTGTTTGTTTAAAAAGGAATAAAAAAATAACATTTTGAAATGTGTAGCGATAACTCGAGCATATATATTCTTTATACTAACGGACATACACATCTATCATCTCCCTCTCTTTCTTAATCCTCTCAATACATGTTTGCATGCCCCAAATTTTAAAACTAAATCTTGATAATTAGAAGTATAAAAAGAGGTAAAAAAAAATTTTATTATTATTATTCTAATGTATCTTGGTTTTACGTCTCATTCATGTATCTGAGATAGAGTTCACATTTCTCTAAACTTTTTCAAATTACGCCAAGCTTATATCCGCACTAAACTTCATATTACAACAATGATTTGATTTTCAATGTCTATTGGGTTTTTGCAACTGTTTGTGAATTGGGAGATTTGTAAATTAATATATGAATATAAATGTGAGATGTATCTCGGTAGTTTGTTTGAAATTAATAGATACATGTATCTCGGTCGTTTTATTGAAATTGATGAATGATTATAAAGTAAAAAATTTGTATTCGCACTAAACTTCACATCACTGACACACATGATGCTACTGTAGGAACTCGAAACTTTCAGATATAAAGGAAGGAAATAATAATGAAGAAGATGAAGTTAACAATTACAAAATTACTTGGATTTATGATTTCGTTATTTTAGGAAAACTTGTTAGAGTTGATATTCAAGAATCCTTGTACTTCCGTTGGATTGTTAATTAGTCATCAATTAATTCTTTAATTAAGGAAATAAGTTACACACCCTTTAATTCAAATTGATAATTTATCTATCTCGCCTTTAAAATCCGTTGAATATATGTATCTCACCACTAATGATATATTTATCTCAAGGCCAAAATATGGTATAAAAAGTAATATTACAAACTATCGTAAATTCTAATAATTAGGATCTAAAATAGTAAAATTTACGTAGTTTGCCTATATAAAGAAATTCGTAAGTCTCCTTAAACTCATATTTTCGATTCCAATATGATACCTATTGTGAGGAAATTAAAAGGAAATATACTCCAATCTATAATTACTTGATCAACTCAATTTATTTGATTAATTGAGCTCGTTAAGATAATGAAGAAAAAACGCGCCCAATTAATTTGCTTTTTTTATTATGTTATCTCTAATAACAATTTAATTGATTTTCAAGACGATAAATCAACTTTAACCACTGATTAATCAGAGTGACTATACATCTTATTCAAATCCAGAAAATGGTTAATTATATATATTATATTTTATTTTATTATTTCTATTAAGATTAATGGTGACACCAAACTTATTATATCATTGTCACAAACCCCTTTTTGCAGAAAACTTTCCAGCATTATAATTGTCTTAAAAGTACAATTATTACTTGAATGCCATTAATTAACTGAGAAAACCATGTGCTATTCTTTTCAATAATGGGTTAACCCTTCTGGCATACATATATATAATTATCGGTGTTTTCAAAGGTGTTTTTTTAGGACGATTTTTAGAATGGACCATACTATAAATTTTTTGGGATGCAAGTAAAAAATGTAGATTTATAAAAGGCAAGCTAGTAGACATTCAGAATGTGAAATTTTATTTTTATTATTTTAAAAATATAATGCTAGTAGATGTAGAAATCAATAATGAGATGGATAATAACTTCATTTAAAGATTATCTCAGCTAATTAATTTTGTGTTATTATCTTTTTTAAATAATAGTATATTTTTAAAAAAAATTATATTATTGATGATTAATTTGAATTTATTCGCAAATTATTGAAGAATTTTCTTTTGTTTATTTTTTAGTTGTAAGAAAATTATAAAAATTAAAGATACTCTTTAAATCTATAAAACTTCTGCTCCATCTACTAAACATCTCATCTCACAGTTCCACCCCTTAAAACATGATTAGACACCAATTATAGAAGATATTTATCTTTCGTGACTCATTTAATTTGATAATTAATCTCTGACTGAATTGACAGATTTTTAACATATTATTAAATAAATTTTTTTTCAAATTTTATCCTTTATATTATTTTATTTTATTTAACCCTCCCCTAGGAGCTCCCACCCCTTTTTGCTCCATTGGTGACTCGAACTCGCAACCTTCAGATTGAAAGTGAGGGGTACTTACCATCCGAGCAACTCCCTCTCGTCTCCTTTATATTAAGTGTGTATTCCTCAAATAATTTTTAAATTAGACCTAAGATGGTATATCTATTTATATGGATATCATGGTAGAATACTCATATTAATCTATTTATTAAGATGTGCGTAAAGTTCAAAAATAGACAAATAAAAAGAAGAGAGAATTTCATAAATAGTAAACATAATAGAAATAATAAGGCTCAACAAGTATAGTTTCGATAGTTGTGCTCCATAGCTATAGTTTTGTTTGCTTTGGAGGTTGCAGTTGTATATTTCTGTCAGTTTGTATATTTTACTTGCGAATATACAAATAGGGTAAGTATATATAAATTTTGTATTTATACATATAAGATCTTTTCAGAACTTCGTTTGTATATTTCGCTTGTCAATATACAAACATTAGTAATTTATTATGAATTTTTTTATAAATCGTATACAATGGCTAGCATAAGCATATACAAAATTCTAGATTTATACGATAAGGAACCGAATTATACGAATTCTGAATTTATACAAATCAATGAATTATACAAATCAGACTAAAAACAATTAGCAAGATTGGACAAAACTATAGTTGTGAATTAAAATTTCCCTAAATAATAGCTATAATATTTAATATGTGAACAATTTTCTCTAAAAAGAATACGGGGAGTAATTCAATCGAGTATTACTATATAAATTTTCGAGGTATATGAGTTAAATTAATAGAGATAGTTAGGAAAATATAAATATTTCAACAAGATATATATTTTTGCCCTTGTTCTTGGAAAAAACATAAATTTGCAGTTTCTCTCCAACAACAAAAATATACTACTTATGTTATTGCTCAAAAATACTTTTAAATTCCAATTAAACACTTCAAATCTCTGGAAAAAAATGTTTTTGGCTAGAAAAAGATTGACTTTCTAAAAGCTTGATCAAACACGCGAAAATATTAATTTCAAGTCAAAGAACGCATGCATTGGATTAGTGAATGATCAATTAGTTTTCAATTATTGTAATGAGTTTAATCCCTATCTAATTCCTATGTACCAAAAAACTTTAACGTGGCCACTTATTGATCATACACACAGATCACAATAATTAACACGAAATTAGTTATTAACCAAGTAATAATCACTAGATAAGGATTAAATAGATGTTTAGACGTAAATAAAATAATCCATAATTATAGTACTCCATGTTAATTAGCAAACTAGGTAGATTTGAGAGTGATTATTATTTAAATATTGGATAGAATTATTTGACAAAATCCTTGAAAATGATTGAGTTGCTTTGAATTTGTTTTAAGTGACAAGATGAGATTAAAGATAAGGTGACAGAGATTTAAATGTGGGCTTCCACTACCACTTTAAATTAAAAAATAAAATAAAATGTATCACTGGGATAAAATCGTTGAACTCTGAATTTAAATTTTACGAATTTAATTTTATGATTTTTAACATTGAATTTGTTGTATATATAAAATTAAGGGTTTATATCTATTATTCATTATAATTTTAACAACTTTTAATACATAAATTTACGCATTGCGTCAAAATTTAAGAATTCAATTGAATCTGTACTATAATGTTTACTAAAAAAATAATACAGGAGATTTGTATATAACAATTAAAAAATATTATAAAAAAGAAAGACAAATTGTCGGTAGAATATTTCCAAAATTTGGTTCTTGAATATGAATTTTATTTCACACACAAAACAAAGAAAAGGCAAAGGTAATTGAAAGCTCAATGATGGTCCTTGTAGTTCTTTTGTTTTAACGTACTTAATAGAAGAAGTAATTGTTCATTTATTCGTATGTATCTAGTGTGATTCGTATCTATTATATATTTGGAATATCAGATACATAGGACAATGACGAGAGAGATGTGAGAGAGGCTAGAGAGATTTGTTATATATCCCAGCTATATGTAAATCCACTTGGATACAATGTATCTAGAACAAATTGCACATAATTTTAACTCCATATATCCCAAAATACATGTATCTGAACGTATCTAGACACATCAAAATCTGGTAAAATAATAATATTACAAATTAAAATTAATCTAAGTAATTACACCTAAACTGATGAAGTTTATGTAAATTTCCTTGATATAAAGATTTATAATTTAAAGTGCGCTCTCTGTTATATCTTATTCTAAATAACGATATACTATTTACTAGTGTTTAGTATTTAAGGCTTAATATATAGACCGTTCTTTGAATTTATATGTAAATTCATTGAGACACTTGAATTAAGATTTTTTTTTGAATTTAACAATTAAAAACATAATAACATATTTCTATTAGACACAATTCATGTACTGTATATGGTAGGATAATAATAACAAAGACTATGCTTCCAAAAATTGTCAGCCTATAATTAAAAGTTCCCCAAAAAGAATAGTGTTTAGTTTCACAAAAAAGGAAATGATTTTGTGGGAAAAAGACATTTTGAAAAAACTTATGATGGACATTGGGGCACGTAGTATCTATAGGGACACAACTTATTTGGTGAGACCAGATAAATTTACGTATTGATTAAAGTTTAGTTTTGTAACATTTACGTCTTGTGATTTTTCTCCATATTTTATCCGTTTAATTTGTCACCTTTCTATGTTTTTTACTCTCTCTCCCTCTCAACTCTTGGTCAAGTTTGAAATTTGTGTGTTTATGTGATAGTGATGCATACACAATACTCAAGTCAACTCAATTTACGTGATAATATTTTACTTTTCAAAATTTTATTCAACTAATTTACGTAATACTTTCGACTTCTCAGAATTTAATTCAATAAATCTTTAACATTAAAGATATTATATTAAGTAGTTTTTTTATGTTAACGATGAAAATATTAAGCACATTTTAATAAATTGATCAAAATTCATATAATTTTAATCATGACAAATAAAATATATCACATAAATTAAAACAGAGAAAAAAAGTCTGAATAAAATTTCATGTAGTACAAGATTCAAAATGAAAAATCAAAACAATAATACAAGAATCTTCTAAGCTTAAAGAATTTAATTAGTAGTTCATCAATTATTTAAAAAAAAATTAAAATGGACATCAAATTTGGTGGTTGTTGGGAATCGTTTTGTTGTTAGTTAAGTTTACATACAACAATATTTATCACTGGAGTGTTGAGATGAATTCATTGAGGCATTGTAAGGAAGGATGTGTAGGTACTCAATTGGTTGGTTTGAGGTTGGAGATGTGAAACCCTTAGGGGGTAATGAGATTTGGTAAGAAGGGCATGCGATACAAGTATCTCAAGTAATTCGACGATTCAGATACTACTCTACCCTTACTTTAGCCAGTCTTTCCTAGTTGATCACCCGGGGACGAGTGATTGGTAAATTAATATCTATTGTAACGACCTGATTTCCATCGCTATGGAAAAGCCAATGGAGAAAGAATTGGGGCCAAAAACTTTTTCGAAGTAACTTGGATTTTCCCAACCTAATCCAGATTTAGACGAAATCGGAGTCATTAAGTTGTAGGGAAATATGGTAACAATCGGGTGAATCATTTATGATTTTGATTACATGAGTAGTTAGATAACTCGTTAAGGAATCCGTACGACTTTATGGAATTGAATTCGGGCGAGTAGAGCTCCCGGAATCGATCTTAGCGTAAAGGGTATTTACTGAGCGTCATGGGTTAGAGGTGTGTTGTGAAATGAGAATTTTGAATTCTTGAAA
This sequence comes from Solanum tuberosum, assembly GCF_000226075.1. Classification (NCBI taxonomy): domain Eukaryota; kingdom Viridiplantae; phylum Streptophyta; class Magnoliopsida; order Solanales; family Solanaceae; genus Solanum; species Solanum tuberosum. The sequence goes on along the minus strand of NW_006239198.1, from coordinate 102,764 downwards.
TAACTCTCTATCTCGAGAATGCTGCTTTGGCGCTGGGTTTTGCCGCTTTGGTGGGGCCGCTGTGACGGGTTCGACACGAATTAAAGTCGTTAATAAACCCCTAAACGACCTCATTATGCACTTTTTGACTTTTAGAGCTAAGGAACACCCTTAGGCGACTCCTACTCATTTTTCACCATTCTTGAGGCTAAAGGTAAGCTTTTCACTCCCCAAATTCATTTTTCGATCCGTAGAACGTAATAGAAT
>NW_006239198.1:90041-102253 GCF_000226075.1 Solanum tuberosum | reverse complement strand
CGCCTTAGGGATTCAAGCTTGGATTCGAGGTAGGTGATGGTTGTGATTCTATGATTGTGTGATGTATGCTTGTTCTTGCTTCATTATGATACTTGTATATGTATGAATGTTGCAATGTTGATCACACTTGTTGTAAATGAGATAGATGTATGCCATGAATCACCTCTTGTTGTATGATTGTGAGAATTACATTGTGATTATGGTTTGTTGAATGGGCGAGTGTCACGATCTGACACACTAACTGGGATCGGTTGCCACGTTTCGGCATAAATATGGGATCGGTTATCACGTCATAACTAACTTGGATTGGATTGCCACGTTCTGACATAATTATGGGATCGATTGCCACGTTCCAGCATAAAACATGGGATCGGCTGCCACGTTTCGACATAACTAACTTGGATCGGATTGCCACGTTCGGGCATAAATATGAGATCAGATTGCCACGTTTCGGCATGCTAACTGTTTGGGTTTAGGTTCTATGAGATGACCATTAAATTGAGTTCCGTGAGAAGACCATTGAATTGTATTGTGTATCTACTTGTGATGAGTTCGTTTATTTCTAATGATGATTGATATGGAAAGACGATATGTTGCTCTAAATTGATATAACTATGATATGTCAGAATCGTGAAGTTGTTCATTGTTCGTATTTGTTGATGATATTATATATGTTCGATATGTTACACGTAGTACGATAGCCGCGTAATCCTACCAGTACACGGTGGTTGTGTACTGATACTGCACTTGCTCTTTCTTTGTTGAGTACAAGGCATTTTCAGGTAACTATTGATAGACCCCAGCTAGGTGACTATGAGCGTGACCGGATTCAAGGGTGAGCCAGTTCTTTCAGGCTGCCATGGATCTTCCTTGTTTAAGTCCACTCTTTTCGGACTCAGACTTTTTGTTTAAGGTGTTGTTTAGTTTCGGGGTTGTACCCCTTGTTCTTAGACTTGTCGTTTGTAGAATTTTTGTACATTGACTTTCAGGTTCTAGGTTAATTCTTCCGCATTTGTTAGTTATTGTTGAACTTTTGTAATAGTTTATGGAAACTCTATTTTGTTTCCTTAGTATTTGACTTATATGCCTTAGTTTTTAGATTGATTGCTTGGTTTGGGTTGTAGTAGTTATTCTCCCACCGGATGGTTAGTGTGGGTGCCAATCACGACGGTCTGGATCGTGACATTAAGTCCCGTTTGGCCATAGATTTCCCAAGTAAAACTTGGGAAAAAATTTGGCAAATATTGTTTGTCCATACACTTTCTCATTATTTGGCAAAATTTTTTGGCAAATAACCCAAATTCCCAAATACTAGTTTTTTCTAGTATTTGGGCCAAATCTCATTATTTGAAAAGTTTTAAAAATTCAAATTTAACACCAAACTTTTATCTTTTACAAAAACACTTTATTTATTAACACCAACCAACTCAATCAAATCTCCATCTGCTAACTAACTCAATTAATAAATTTTTCTATTATAAAGAGCATACATGTACAAGAGCTTTTATACCCAAAAAATTAGTTGAACAACCGTAGTAAAAGCTTTGTGGCAATCCTCTGTGGAGAAACAAATTGAAGGTAATTTGTAAAAATCTACATATATTTTCTTACTGTAATGATGCTTTTTGATTTGTTGCGGAAGTCATGAATCTTGTTACGCGACATTTCTATTTTGCTATGTAATACAAATTTATGGTTAGTTTTGATAGTTTTAAAAACTTATGGGCATAAGTCATATTTCTTAAAAAATTGAAATATATTTCCCAAATACTATGGCCAAACACATGGTGAAATTTCACTCAAATAATATTTGCCAAATATATTTGGAAATCTATGGCCAAACGCTAGCTAAGTATAGGATTTAATCACACAAATAAACATCACTTTTATGAACTATATATATAGAGAGAAGTAATAGATTTCTTAATTTCTATTTTTTTTTCTCACTTGCTATTAGGGAGCCTGCGGTTCGAACAGGCCAAAACTTTTGATTAAGGATGAAACAGTTTCATTATTGCATCATAACTCAGGTTGGTAATTTCCGTTTTTCAATTAGGTTGAATCTATTAATAGCTTTAATTTTTTCTTCTTTCGTATGTGATATGCATGCTAATTTGCTTGCATGGTTTTATTTAAGGTCCTTTCAAGAGGAGCTCAGCCTAATCTTGAGTGGTCCGAATTTTTTCAAAAATATACAAAGCAACATAAAATATTATCCTCACGCAATCATATCTTTAATTTATATCATATTATGTGCGCACCCAAACCTTGAAAAATTGAGAGTGGAGATTGACTTCAATTGATAGGAAATAAATTACTAGTTTGATATTTCTTCCGATTTGTTTCAGGTTGTTTGACTTTTTAGTCTATTTAAAAAGAATGATTTTTTTCATTCTTTTAGCAACTCTTTAATTTAAATTTTTCACGTAATATGTTTAAGATCACAAAATCAAAATTTGATCTATCTTTAATTTAAGACTATAATATTTAATATTTTTTTTTAATTTTCTTAAATTTCATGTCAAATCAAAATAAATCAAACAAATTAAAACGGACTAGCTAGACCCCACCAAACTCGAGGGATGTTTGCAATAAGTAGAATAATATGATGAATTCTTCCACCATGTATAATTGCATATTAATTTGAACCATATACTTTCATTTATTTAAAAGAGAAAAGAAAAATTCAAATTTGCCTCATTTTGTGAAATGATTCAAATTTATCTTTCACTAATAATTGGGTTTAAATATATTCCTACTTAAATCGGCTCAAATATATCCTTATTTCCTAATGACATAAACATAGAGATATTTTTATAAGGAAAAAAGAACAAATTTACCATTAAATTATGTAGGGGGGAAAACTAAAAATATTCTTGAACTATTCAAAATAACTGGCTCAAACTAGCAAAATATCCTCGTTGTTATGTGTTTTTTGGCTTTAAAATGCCCTCCAACTAGCAAAATGGCTCAAAAATACTATTTCTACTAATGAGTCATTTTTTTCCGGTCACTATTCAGATGTTCAAATTAACTGCCCTAGTATTTCGAATTGTTGATCAAGGGTCCATTTTCTCTTATTTTGGAGTAATTGTTCGTAAAAAAATATAACCAAACACAATATCATTTTCTATTTCAATTCCGTTTAATCTCAAGTTAATAAAACTTAAATTTATAATAAATCAAGTGCAAGATTATAACTCGACTAATCAAAATAGCCACAAATTATAATTTTATAATCTTTTATAATATGATCACGTAAACCTTGTACATGACATCGACACTGCAAATTAATGCTAACTTTGCGTACAACATCATCTGATTCATTCATGATAAGGAGCCATCAATATTTAATTTTTATTTTTTTGAATTCATTTTTTTAAAAAAAGGACGATGTTTTTATTACCTTTTTAATGTTATATAGATTTTATTGTACATTTGTGAAATTAAAAAAAAATGCTGAAATGAGTAATAGAATTCACGTGAAATAAAGGTGTCAGTCATAGTGAGCTCGTGAATTTTTTTCATTAATTAATTTTCTATTCTTATCCAGTTTTGCATATCAGCACTAGTCGTATACATGAATTTTAATAGCAAAAATAAAATAGGTCATATTTGTGCAACAGATAAAATGTGATTTGATGGTAAAAAAAATATTTTTTAAAAATATTGACGACGTATTTTATTGAGAGGAGAATTCGAGAGTTAATTAATTTGGTCTATTTAAAATTGTAAATGAATTAATTAATAGTTACATTGAAGATAATATTTTGTGATATGCTAACTATGCATAAGTGATGGAGTATATCAGCTTTTGGATTATTTCTGGAAAACTAATTTTTATTTAAAAAAAGAAAGAAATTGGAGTCTTTAGCTTTTGAATATTGTAGTTTATTTCTGAGAGTTTTTGAGTGAAACTAATAACATTATATATGGTTGATATTTCATACAGATAATTGTATCGTTTTTTGTTGTTATATAATATCAGATATTAACAATTTTAAAGAAAAATTTACGAAAAAAATATGATATAGAGTACTGTTATCGATCATAGAAAGGTAAAATAAAGAACAAAACAAGTTTATTAGATACTAAGCAAAGACAAAATGAGGGAAAAAGAAGGTAACGATTTCCTGCAATTCTTCCCAGTATGGAATGAGTAAAGAATCAAGCTACAAGTCTCGATCTATACGAAAGGCACTTGTTTTTTTTTTCTTTCTTTCGGTTTCATTGATAACAGAAAATGTAACAACTAACAACACAATCATATTAAATTAATTGTTATATAGACTAGAACTTTTCATTTATAACGATGAATTTAACAATATGTCACAGTAAAATTTAAATAAAAATTAAAACAAATATTATATTTAAACTGATAATACAATACAATATGCAACAATCATCCAACCAATAGATGTTAAAAAGTTTTTTTTCTTATTCAAATAACGTTTTCCAACATATACTAAAATTTCTTCAGAAATTCCACCTCCAGCTTAAATTTCAGAAAATTGTTGAGATGTTTTAGATTTAAAATTCCCATAATCACATGTTCTTAGCGGAGTCAGAAATTTCGTTAAGGGTGTCCAAGATTAATATATATGTATAGAAATAATCGTTAACCTATATATTTCATAATTTTATTTATATATATGATATAATTTTTTTACGAAGAATGTTCGATTGACCATCCTAAACTATACGCGGCAGCACCAGGGGGGAGGGGGAGGGAATCTGTATGAAGGATAAGATCCATTCATCTTTTAGAAAAGGAATTCAACCACTTTTTTTTTTCTACTTTACCTTCCCTCCATGAGAAGTTTTTTTTTTTTTGAAATAAAATTCTATACATATGTCGTTTTAAGAGATTTAGAAAAGAAAATCATGTTCTCCATAAATGATAAAAAGCAAAAAGAATAAATGCAAAAGTTTGATTCGATGGTAAAAAATGGTATAAGTTGATTGCGTTGCATTATCGAGAAAAACGGTACCACCAAGTCAAACGCGATAAATATGATTCGTTCATCGTTAATTAAAAATTTTAAATCTCAAGTATTGAAAATAAAAATTATATAAAGAACACATACAATAAAAGATAGTATGTACTTTTTTCGAGAGATGTTTGACGACAAACATGCTATCCGTTTAAAAATTCTAATGGACAATACGACACAATCTATCAAAAAAAAACTAAGTATTTTTTTATAGATGAATTGATAGTAATTTTTTCTATTAAAATTTGGATTAATCATGATCTTAAAGTTATATTAGGTGGAAAAAATAGAGAGAAAAGGTAGCAAAAAAGGATGAATCGTTTGTTTAGATTTTAAGATAGTTATTTTTGTGACATCATTTAAAGAGTAAGGTACTATTATTCTTATACAAAGTGAATGATTAGAAAAGTAAGGCTGATTAGCAAATAATGATCTCACTTTCTATAAAAGTAAAAGAAAATAACTAAAAGTAGGCATTTGAAGAAATTCTTTCCAACTATGTCGTATGTACGGGTAGAGTACTCAATATCGTTGGTTAGTCTGGAACTCTCGCGTTTAGAAATTGAAAACTACATAAATAAATAAATTATAATTGATGTGGTTATGTTGAAAGAAATATAATTAAAAATGAGAATATTCAGGACAAAACAAAAATGACTTCGATAGAGAACAATGTGGGAAGTAATATCGAAAGTTGGTGTATATTAGCATAATACGTTAATGTGTCATTTAATTTGACTTGAGCTGATATCTACGCCTTGCAGACTACAACTTTGAGCTTACATAAGTAGTCATTTAAATTTGTATAAAATTGAAGAAGTAGATACATGCATCTTACGTGGCATAACACACGTAGGACACCAAATTGAAAACGCATTGTCAGGTAGGACACATGTATCTACACTTGCACACTAAAATTAACAGGTCTAAATATCAGATAAGGCCAAGTTAAAAAGTACATTCAACTCTCCGCACCACTCTCTCTCTCTTCTTGAATTCTGTTTATCTCTGTTTTCAACAGTCTCATTGTCTCCCCTAAACCCCTACCCGACCCCCCATCCCTTTTATCTTGTTTCTTTCGACCCACCTAACTATAATCAACAGACGACCCTTAAAAGAAGAAAAAGAAAACAAGAACAAATGAGCTAAGTCTTCTTCGTTTCCCAAGAGATACAGGGTATACATATAAAATATATACTATAGTACTAATACTTATTTCTTATTGAATTTACATGCATTGTATGTATCACTATGATTCTTCTTTACATGTTCATGCATCTAGAAAAAACAACTTTCTTGCTTGTGCTTTTTCTCCACTTAATTTTGAAAACTAAGGTTTTCTTGAAATTGTGTTGTTTGTGTTTTCACATTTGGTTTTTTTTGGAGCTAATATGTTGAAGATCTCTCACATGGGGTTTTCTGTTTTTTTTTTTTTTTGTTGCTTTTATGTTTTTTTCTTATTTAAAGGTAAAAATATAGTCTTTACCTCTTTCCTTTTTTGTTAGATGATGTTAAAGATTCAAGCTTTATAAGGTTTGTTGAAAAAAGAAGAAGATGATTTTGTTTTTTTTTAGGTTTTCTGTTGATTCTGTGACATTTTTTTTATAAAGATTGTTTTTTTAATGTAAATCGGAAACAACCTATTTACCTCATGTCTGCGTACATTCTACACTCTCCAAACTCTGGGATTATACTGAATATGTTGTTGTTGTTGTTTTAATGTCTGAGGGGAATTCATTTTTGGGTGTGCAGATTGAATAGTTAATGACTGATTAAAAAGTGACTGTTTTGGAGGGACTAATTTGGATGTCTTAAAAAGGATGCCTTTTTAGAAATGATTTGCATTGAGAATGAATTATTGGGTTGGAATGATTTCCCAAAGGGGCTTAAAGTCCTACTTCTTGATGAAGACAGCAACTCTGCTGCTGAGATGAAATCAAGGCTTGAGAAAATGGACTACATAGGTAAGTAGTTGTAACAAAGTCGAAAAATACTTACTCGCACCTGGTGTTTAACCCTCTATGTTCCTTCTTTTGGTACAGAAGTTCACTTTTGCAAGTTAATTGTGCATTGCTTGGTCTGTTTCTTTGTTGATTTCTCCTTATATGTGGAAAGAACTTTACATTTACTACTAAGGGGAAATAGTTCTATTTTAAGATGAAAAGCATTTAAGTAATTCAAGATTCATACTTTTACCTTTCCCTGGTGTGCTGCAGAGATACTCTTACAGTATAGAATTTTAACTTTCTTTTTATGGTTCTTGCAAGTTTATACTCCCTGTGTTTCAATTTGTTTGTCTAGTTTGACTTGATATGGAGTTTAAGACAATAAAGAAGTCTTTTGGATCTTGTGGTTTAAAACTAAAGATATGTGAATTGTATCAAAATGTCCTTAAACATACCATGTAGAAAGTTGAAATTAAAGAGTTGTCAAAAAAAGGAAAGAAAAATTCTTTTTGAAACGGACTAAAAAGGACAGGAAGACGAACAAATTGATACGAGGGAGTATGTATTTATGGTGTTTCAAAATTTTGGGGTAATTACTAGTTGTTGAATGCTCTGAATCACTTTTGTAAGTAATGTGACTAGCAGAATATAAGTAGCTTTTTTGAAGCTTCAAACTTATTATATGGGTAGGGCCTTAGGGGTGACATTTTGCTCAATCCTTAGATTGTTTTTTTTTTGTCACAAATTTGTTGTAACACTGTAGAGGTCTTGAATTTGTTTCATTTTGTGAATCTTCACGAAAGGTCATTATCATATTCATTTGTTATAACACACCATGTAATTGCAGTCTACTCGTTCTGCAACGAGAGCGAAGCTTTGACTGCAATCTCGAGCAAATCCGAGGGCTTTCATGTTGCCATTGTGGAGGTACTAGTTTTATTTTTGGGAACTTAGCATCATTTTTTTCTGCAGCTATAACAGTAGTCGATCTGCAATTTGCAGTAGTCGATCAACAAAATGTGAACACAGGCCGAAATGTTATTCTAACTGTTGATGAATCTGTCTCATTATTGACACAGGTAAGTGCAGGCAACAGTGATGGGGTTCTCCGATTTCTTGAAAGTGCCAAAGATCTACCTACTATAAGTGAGTGCTAAACGTACGAAAATATAAGTGATGTTATTTGCAACTGAACTTAGTTTGAGCATATATGATAATATTGGCGGAGTTAGAATTGCTAGAATCTTGAAGTCTTTGAACTTGTAACATATTAAAGAACTTCCTAAATTTGTTTGGATGGGAATGAATCCTTGCTTTATCTAGTTAGATCTTTGGTTTTCTTTCATTCCCTTTGTTTGTGTTTAGAACCGTTTAATTAGTGGTCTTCCATGTTTTAAATGCTAAACATGTCTAAGAGAGCTTCGTTTACTTCGTGCAGTGACATCAAATATTCATTCTCTGAGTACAATGATGAAGTGTATTGCGGTGAGATCTTGGGGCTCATATTTTCATTTGATGCTAATTGCTTCTGGTAAATAATGTGGTTCGATATTTTGCAGCTAGGTGCAGTTGAGTTCCTTCAGAAACCATTGTCAGATGATAAACTCAAAAATATATGGCAGCATGTAGTTCACAAGGTTTGTAACCGAGACTTCAGTCGATCAGCTTATGTTCTTTCAAATCAGTATGCTTGCCTATTATATGAAAAGGAAATCCTGATCTTATTTGGTTTCAACAGGCATTCAATGCTAGAAAGGATGTGTCCAAATCACTTGAGCCGGTAAAAGAATCTCTCCTCTCAATGCTGCAGTTACAACCAGCAAAGAGTGAAGCAGATGACAAAAGTTCAAATGGAACAGAACCTCTCACTGCAGTAGCAGAAAGCAATATCGAACAGTCATCGGGCAGTGATAAATACCCTGCTCCCTCAACCCCACAATTGAAACAAGGAGTGCGGTCAGTCGATGATGGTGACTTCCATGATCATACTATCTTCTCAACTGACCAAGACAGTGGGGAACATGATGGTGACACTAAATCCGTCGAAACTACTTATAACAATTCACTTGCTGAGAATAATGTCCAAACAAGTCCTACTGTGCAACAAGGAGAGATTATTTTGAAAGAGGATAATGTTTCATCTCCTGATCAAAAGACAGAGACAGATATTGCTACCTCTTCACAAAGTAATGACTGCCCTGACAAAATCATTAGTCATTTTGCTGAACCTAGTAAAGCATCTGGTCCTCATAGTTCAAATGGGACTAAATCCAATAAGAAGAAGATGAAGGTAAGATGGAAGAAATGATGCCTGGTTTTCGTAGAAAAATAATGACAGTAATTATGTGTTTAAAGTTCCATAATGTTTTAGTCCAAGAATGTCATTATGTTTTGTTTACTGGTTGCATAAGTTCCTAAAACAAGCTTCTTGATTGCTTCTCTAGCTCATCAGTCATGTAATATGTCTTCTTTCTAGAAAAAAAGGGATGAGATGCAGATATTAGATGTGGCGTTGCATGTATCTTTCTCATCTTGCATTATTCAATTTAACCTTATGAACTGTTAAGTTCTTAGAGAAGTTCATGGATATCACTGAACATCCTCTTCAAGTTTCATTTTGTCTATGACTTATCAATTGTAGTGGAGCTTTCAGGATTTTGCTTATAAGATGAATACGGAGCTCATTTTGTTATCTCGAAGTTTGAAATTCTCAAACAGTGTATGAATCTGAAATGTGGTATCAGTATAGCACGTTAGCTATGGTTGTCGGTCATTTCAGCCTTGAATATAGTTGACAGGCCGGAGGTTAAATAATTCTGCATTCTCGGAAGTTTGAATCACATGTTTCAGGGGAATAAGTTTGATATTTTCCTTTGGATTCAGGTAGATTGGACACCTGAACTACACAAGAAGTTTGTTCAAGCAGTAGAGCAACTCGGTATAGATCAAGCCATTCCTTCTCGAATACTGGACCTGATGAAAGTAGAGGGCTTAACGAGACATAACGTAGCTAGCCATCTCCAGGTTTGTGAGTTCTGCTCTTTCATATCTTAATATAAATGTTCTAACATTTCGGAAAACAATATAGTACTAAATCTTGACCACATATCCTGCGAGGAGATGTAGTATAACAGTTGTGCTACAATAAAGTTGGATGTTGACATATCTTTCCACTTAACCATAGTATTGACTTTCGATTTCCAAGCAGAAATACAGAATGCATCGAAGGCAAATTTTGCCAAAGGAAGTAGAAAGAAGATGGCCTCATCCGCAACCTATAGATTCAGTACAAAGAAGTTACTATCCTCATAAACCTATCATGACATTGCCACCATATCATTCTAATCATGTTGCCCCGGGTGGTCAATTTTATCCTGCTTGGGTACCACCAGCAAGTTATCCGAACGGTTTACAAGTGTGGGGTTCACCTTACTATCCGGGATGGAAGCCTGCAGAGACTTGGCACTGGACGCCTCGTCCAGAGGTAAACATTTTTCGTCCTTCGCAGAACTATTAATTACCTTCTGAGTTTGACCGCATGACATGCCTATGTTAAACATTTCACAAGATACTATAGGTCTAAGAAATACCATACCTAAAAAACTTATGTTTTCTAATAATGCAGCTGCATGCTGATACATGGGGCTCCCCTGTCATGTCACCGCAGTTTGGATCATATCCACCATATCCTCAGGTGAATACATTGGCATTATCGCGCCCATTAGATTTTTATGTTCTGTTTAGCAATGTTCTTGAGCTATTTTATGTGAATGCACTCTTGGATTGAGTTCTTAATGGCACGTCGGGTTGGATTCTGCAGAATGCTGGAGTGTATCGGCCTCACGGAATGCATAACAGATATAGCATGCTAGAGAAGTCGTTTGATCTTCACCCGGTAAGATTGTCTCAACTAGGATTGTTATGGATATCTTCATATATTGTAGATCCTATTTCAGATCAACAAAGTTCTTTATGTATATACATGTACTGAGTTTCATTTTCCCTTTCGGTTGGTCAAATGTTTTGGAAAAAATTATCTCTAGGAATACAAGTTCCACAAGTAGCATTCCACATCAATTGTGTCCTAACTCTTCTCCTCTCTCCAACACAATTCATCTTCACCCCATCCTCGTAGCCTCCGTTCCCTTCCATAATATCTGTCTAAATTATACACAAATTCTTTTGGGATAATATTTTTTATTTACGTACCGAACATAAGAAAATAAACAAGAAACCACTTATCCTCCTAGAAACATTTTTCATAGAAAACATTATCCTTCATACCGAACACACCCTTGGCCTAGAACTCTTTTGATAATAGTGTTTAAACTACATGTGTGTAAAGAAGGAGGTATTGGGCTAAACTTTACCAATCATCTCCAAAATGGATCTAAATTACATATGATATAACAACATACTCTGTGTAATCCCATAGATGGCTAAATTACCTACAATGCGAGGGGAAAAAGAATATATTGTTTAACCACTATGTATAATTAGTTGTCACTTGTCACTATTAGATTATCTCACATTGGTTTCAAGGAGTGGTTGTAGTCATGTCTTGGACAATCCGTACCATGTTAGCTTTCGAGGCTCGATTAGGTCTAAGGTCCATTTTATCATAAGTAGATTATCAACCCGCCCCGTACACTCTTTTCTAAAGCTACTAGTCTTTGGGAACGTGCGTTGCACGTTTATCCCCTATTATTTTCATAAAATTTGTACATGTCTAATTTTATATCTTCAAACCCATGTTTTCAAAAACTGTTATTTTTATAAAATTTGTACATGCCTAATTTAATGTATTATTCTACTTAGCATGTGTTTAGTCAAACACAACAATATCATCTAATTTTAACACAATTTTAGTTATTGCTCCCACTATTTCTTTTTTTAATTGTCATATTGCACTTTTTGAGAGTCAATTTGACTAATTTCTAAAGTTAATAGATTACACTAATTTGATATTTTGAAATAAGAATTTAGATATTCAAAAACTATACGAAAAATACTATAAATTGCAATTTTTTTCATATCAATATGATGGAAAAATACATCTGAATCGTTTGGCTATTAAAAGGAAAATAGTAACAGCTACAAAAGAACGGAGGGAGTAGTTCATGAAATAGGAAATGTTGAACTATGTAAAACTAATTAAGATAATACAACATCTAACATTATCGAAGTTGCTGACATAGAATTAGCGATGATACTTATAATATTAAAAAAATGATTAAAACACCTAAATAGGACTAACTTGCTTTTTACCAAT